>NC_067486.1:34360858-34455858 GCF_947179515.1 Apodemus sylvaticus | reverse complement strand
GAAGTCAGTGTTCAGCGACAACATAGAAACGTGACGAGCCCATAATAAAGAGGCAAGCCGTGGGCAGAGGTCACCGCCCTTCTGTGGTTTACGCGTATGCCTACTTTGATCTCCATTTAGTGGTATTGTTTCCGGTAGTCCTTGAGATGCTTCCCCACTAGGCTGCCAGTGAGCACTGTGCTAGGTGGTTCCCCTTATAACCTGTCATCACAAAGCTGTGTTCACCGCCGAGGGAGGCAACATTGGCAGCGCAATCCTGAGACATCAGTTTTTAACTTTTCAATCATATTTAGCTCCCTTCACACTTTGTTTTGATGAAAGAAAAAAAGAAAAAAGAAAAGCAGAAAACATAGATGCTGGCAAAGTAGCACTAGGATTGAGAAACTTTTGTCCCTGGTTTAGAAGTTAATGAGCTATCCCTGAGGCAGTGACCCAACTTGTCAATTCAGTGCTCCGGCTCTCCATGCAGAACAGCCCAGCAATGAGCCAGTGTACACTTTTGACCTCTAGATCTAACCTATAGCTGTAAGAACAAAGGACTTACACCGAGCACAGTATATGCCTGAATGTATTCCTAATCTGCTCGTAAGTCCTCCTGACATGGTGTTTACCCTGTCCTTAGGTAAAATGGTGAAACACCCACATAAGGTCTCTTGATAGAGTCAGAGACTTTTTTATTATTGTTACTACATTTACTGATTTGTTGGAAGAGGAGGCAATATACCAAGGGGTGTGCAGGGTTGGGCAGTGCGGTCGGAAGTAGCTTTGTAGAGTCAGTCCTCTCCTTCGCCTTTGCAAGTCTCGGGATTTGAACTCAGGTCCTCAGGTTTGGCATCGAGAACCTTTACTCAGTGAGCCTTCTGAAAGGCTAGGACCTTTTTTAAAAAAAAAAAATCTTGGTTTCTACATCCTCATCACATCAGCAACTACTAAGAGCTTAACATTTCCCAGAGAACACTCTGCGGCTCTGCACCCTGAACTTTCTGACTCCTGTATTCGGACTGGTCACAGTGGCTTGGGAGCTTCCCAGGCCCCTTTGTACTGGTCAGAATTTTACCAAACTAGTTTCCCTGAGCGCAGAGAGTCAAGGGAACTGAGCAACTTCCACAGTTTGCGCGAGTAGGAGAGAATCAATCCCGTTGCATCATCGTGCAGCTCTGTGGTTGATGGGGGAGACACTGAACATACCTTCCATCTTACCGAGAATCCAGAGCCACACGTGTCATTTGAATGCAGAAATCAATGATAAAAATCCAGACCGGTGCAAAAGGACACGGGAAGCTGCCAAGCCACTGTGACCAGTATGACTACAGGAGCCAGAAAGTTACAAAAACCACAGGGTGTCCTGCAATCTGGGTATTGAGGGGGCTGTCAACCAATTCACCTTCTGTTGGTCCAGGAAGGTACAGAAGATATAACATCGAGTTCTTGTGCGGCTGTTGTGCCCCTGCTCCATAGCCCTAGCCATGGGCACAGGTGTCAGGTCCTTGTTGCATGGACCTCATGTAGAGATATTCTCAGTCTTACTTTCTGCTTAGCCTTTTTGGAACCTAATAATAGGAATGACATCTTATCACTTTTGCTGTGTTCTGGTTGTCGGGTGCAACACACTCTCTGGGCAGGGTAGGAAAAAAGAGAGTAAGAGCCAAAAGGCTATTGGGTGCACCAGTATCTGCCTACCACAGAGATTCGCTCTGCTTATGGTCTCATTGCTATAACCTGAAGCAACCAGGAATAAGAAAGACACTGCTCACAATGTGCCTAGTGAGTGACTGAGTGCCCTTTCGCAGCATATTAATGTGATGCTTAAAAGCAAAGAACATATAACCTGCTACATTCTAACCTGGGATAATTTTAACAACTATATATATATATTTTAGTTCATTTTATTATGTGACATTTAAAAATCAAAATCAAATTTAGCATCGCTCCAAGAAGGTATTATGAAAATAATACCACTTACTGAATCCTTTTGTGGATTTCCTGGTATTCTGCTGGAAACTGTCATTTTATGACATATAGCACTAGATAATATGGTTGAAGATAATGCAGTCTATTTTAAGAATTTACCATTGGTTACTAAGAGGCTTTTATGCTTTGAATTTATAAAAGTAAAATACACAGAATATATGCATGTTATTATTCTTAGATTGTTTTCTGTGGTATGGTGTAGATTTTTAAATAGTATTAAGAATCAGGAAAAGAATCATATTTATTAAACATGGGCAAGTTTCTTGATAGAAATATTCATGTGTAGCATTAATCATTTAATTCTCTCTCTCTCTCTCTCTCTCTCTCTCTCTCTCTCTCTCTCTCTCTGTGTGTGTGTGTGTGTGTGTGTGTATGTGTGTGTGTGCATGCACGCTTACATTAGTGGAGAGGATGTTCCTGAAAAGAAATGAAATAGACCAATATCTACTCACCCTATACAGAGAACTGACAATAGACTGAAGAAGTACAAATACAACCAAAATCCAACCTCCTGGGCCAATGAATGTACTGGTTTTTTTTTTTATTCGATATAATTTATTTACATTTCAAATGATTTCCCCTTTTCTAGCCCCCCCACTCCCCGAAAGTCCCGTAAGCCCCCTTCTCTTCCCCTGTCCTCCCATCCACCCCTTCCCCCTTCCCCGTTCTGGTTTTGCTGAATACTGTTTCACTGAGTCTTTCCAGAACCAGGGGCCACTCTTCCTTTCTTCTTGTACCTCATTTGATGTGTGGATTATGTTTTGGGTATTCCAGTTTTCTAGGTTAATATCCACTTATTAGTGAGTGCATACCATGATTCACCTTTTGAGTCTGGGTTACCTCACTTAGTATGATATTCTCTAGCTCCATCCATTTGCCTAAGAATTTCATGAATTCATTGTTTCTAATGGCTGAATAGTACTCCATTGTGTAGATATACCACATTTTTTGCATCCACTCTTCTGTTGAGGGATACCTGGGTTCTTTCCAGCATCTGGCAATTATAAATAGGGCTGCTATGAACATAGTAGAACATGTATCCTTATTACATGGTGGGGAGTCTTCTGGGTATATGCCCAGGAGTGGTATAGCAGGATCTTCTGGAAGTGAGGTGCCCAGTTTTCGGAGGAACCGCCAGACTGATTTCCAGAGTGGTTGTACCAATTTGCAACCCCACCAGCAGTGGAGGAGTGTTCCTCTTTCTCCACACCCTCTCCAACACCTGCTGTCTCCTGAATTTTTAATCTTAGCCATTCTGACTGGTGTACTGGGGTTTTTTATGCAAGTATGGGTAAGTGGTTACTTACAAGGGCAGAAATGACTCAAAGACAGGTGCACCACCGAAGTCCACCCCAGCATGGACTCACTAAGCTGGCAAGCTCACTTTACCACAAGAGGCTACAAAAACTCCCTTCCAAGTAGTTCAGTTGGTCTGAGCCACGTCCTGGAAGCTCAGCATATCTGAGAGTGTTCCTGCGCAAGATGAAGGAGACTCTTGCATCTGGTCAGCTTCAGGGACTTCCTGACACTTTCAGATTGCTTACTTTCTGAGTCTTACAAGCTTCCCTACAGAATGAAATGTTCTATCTCGGAAGACATTGCTGCACAACAGGCATGCATGTGTTTGCTGAGGTATATGATTGTGTGTGCATGTGGTTGTCAGAGTCCAATCATAGTTGCTCATTCGGCGCAGCCTTTGTTCATTTTTTTAAACAGAACTCACCAAGTAGACTACACAACCTGACCACCCCCTGAGTGCTAGAATTATAAGCATGATTGCTCTTTTGGTTTGCTGTTTTGTGTTGTGTTGTATTATGTTTTCAGTATAAATCCTAGAACTTGACTCAGGTCTTACAAGGCAAGCTCTTTTCTGACCGAGCTTTCTGTCTAACCTTTACTGACTATTTTTAAATAGTAGATATTATTTTCCAGGACATGTATACACAAAATTTTTGAATTGATAATTGAGTAAAATCCCTTTAAAAATAGCTAGGTAAATTATTATTACTCTCTACAAATGTGAAAGACATATTCCTGGACTGGACTGGATTCCTGAAAAGCTGTACCAGGTATGTCCAGCATGTGGCCTGTGGGCTACTCACATCTTCGCATGATTATGAATATAGCCCCTACACATTTATAGATGGCAAGACCATATTACAGTGTCAGAAAGCAATATGTCCTTGCGTGATCCAGAAGTAGAGGAAGGAGTTTAGATGTTCAGGAGCAGAGAAACATGTTATGATACATTGTTCAAGGATTTCCTTAAAAACTAAGTATACATTTTCTAGCCAGACCACATCATAAACTATTTGGAAATTTGCTGAAAGTTGGAGAAAGAATGGTTCTAACGAAATAGTTTCACCTATTAACTAGCTCATATCAGGTACAAGTATCTACCTTAGTGCAATTTTAGATGTTAGGAAGATGGCATGCCAATATTTGGGCAAATATATGTACTTTACAGCTAGTAAATGCTGCTGCTGATAGAAGAGGTAAAGACAAACATTTACTCATAGTGCATTTTGTGGAATTGTGATTTTTAAAAATATGGTCCCTTATATTTCTCTTGTGTCTTGCAGCGCCTAGCACAGTTCATAAAAAGTTTTTACAGAAATTTTAAGGCTAATATGGAATAATCCCAAATGATACTTTATTGGGCCTGTGCTCAAATGAACTCTAAGCTCCCATCTGTCTCTAAAAGTTTATGATTATGCAATAGTCAATTATTCTAATGCTATTTTAACTAAACATAAATTTCAAAATGAAATATTTATTAAATAGCATTATGTTTATCATGCTTATATAAATCCTCAAACTCTGATTTTTGCTTATGCTTAAGCGTGTCTACAGAGGCCAAAAGAAGGCATTTCGATCCCCAGGAACTAGACTTATAGAAGGCTATGAGATGCCGGAAGTCGGTGCTGGGAATCGAACCTAGGCCCTCTGTAAGAGCAGTACATGCTCTTAGCTTCCTGGACGTCTCACCAGACCCTTCAATTGATTTTTTAAGCTTGTTTTCCTTAAGCTATAGCTTGTAGATTTAAAATAATTCAGAAATTCAATACTTTAGAATTCCAAATATGTCATATTCCAAAATTTTTCTAATTATTTGAATTTTGGTGTGACTCTTGTTTTCAATTCAATTGAATTGAATTTATTAATAATGAGCTATCACCTATAAATGATCAAAAGAAAATAATACATTTTTTTTTTTAGTGTAGGATAAAATAGTATGGTGGGAAGATTGTAGGAGCTGGGAGGACTGGAATGTCTCCTGTAAGATGCCCTTTTAGACATGACAGGAGGCATTACCCATGATGTCTCAGCAATATGCTTGCCAAAACGAGAGCTGCATGTACACACCAGAACCAGGTGACATGCCTATGTGGCTGGGATTATTTTGCAACGTCTCACCCCTAGGAGTGGTACAAGCAACTAATGGCTGTTGGGAAAGGGAACACCTGCTTTCTTTAAAAAGGAGCCACTGGTAAGTTATCCAGTCCCGTGGTCATCCACAAGCACACGTAAGAGCAACATTAAGTGACCTCACTATGGGGTGTGTGTGTGTGTGTGCGTGTGTGTGTGTGTGTGTGTGTGTGTGTGTGTGCATGTGTGTGTGTGTGTGCGTATGCATGTGTGTGTGCATGTGTGTGTGTGCGTGTGTGTGTGCGTGTGTGTGTGCGTGCGTGTGTGTGTGTGTGTGTGTGTGTGTGTGTGCGCGCGCGCATGTGTGGGTGTGCATGTGTGTGTGTGTGTGTGTGTGTGTGTGTGTGACCGTAATAAGAAAAAAGCATATACATTGAGAGGAAATGGGAAAACATAGAAGGAGCTGGAAAGGTTAAAGTGGAGTGGAAATTACATAAAGACTGTACTCAAAACATAATATTAAGAATGAAATCTAAAAAACAGATCAAGTAAGTAAGAGAACTGATTAGTAGAACTCTAGACCTGTCAATAAGAGCATTGAGTCTAAAATTGAGTCTAAAACCATTTTTATGTGTTATTTTATTTACATTTCAAATGTTATCCCCATTCCCAGATTCCCCCCCACAAGTTCCCTATCTCCTCCTCCCTCTCCCCTGCCTCTATGGGGTTGCTCACCTACCCACCTACTCCTGCCTAGTGCCCTAGCATTTCCCTATCCTGGGTCATCAAGCCTCCACAACACCAAGGGGCTCCCCTTCCAGTAATATCAGATAAGGCCTCTGCTACATATCCAGCTGGAGCCATGGTCATCCACTGTGTACTCTTTGGTTGGTGGTTCAGTCTCTAGGAGCTTTGGGGGAGGGTCTGGTTGGTTGATATTATTGTTCTTCCTATGAGGTTAAAACCTTGTTTACCTCAGGTAATTTTGTCTCAGGTAATGATAAGTGAGAACTGACAAAGTTTGTAACTTGTAATAGTAGTACAACTTGATCACTGTAATTCACAAAAAACTAAAAATGTTTCATATCTTTGCCTTGCAATCATGACATCATGACAGTGGCACTCTTTTCCTATTGCAGGTTGGTGTTTAGGTCTTATGCATTCTACAAACACCGCAGTAAATATGCATGCTCTCTAGCATCTTATAAGATAAACACAGAACCCTTACTGAACTTGAATATCATCACAGAGATTTTCCATATACCTTCATACTACCATAACTTCAACAGAAGACAGTTCTAGTCGAGATGTTCCTTTTATCCACTCAAAAGGCTTATTACAGGATCATATGATTTTAGGAAAATTATATACTGTTTTACTTTGTATTACTGTACAAGCATGTAAAGCATAATGCAATTATAAACATCAAAGGGAAGGGTTTTGATATAAAATTTCTAGGCTTCTGCACACCTGTAGACCTATACCTTATGTTGATGAACATCTTTCAAATAAGGGGGCCTGGGAGGCAAAGTGAAGAAGGACAGAAGATGATGTCTAGGTCTGCAGTGTGCACCACAGTGCGTGCAGCAAGGTGGAACACACCCCACTGTGAAACAGGACAAAGAGTGCTTAGGAGAGTACAGGTCAGGAACCAGGATTGTGACAGTCTCGGCTGAAGACAAATGAGCAAGCAGGACCTGGACATAGGGTGGTGGGAAAAGAAAGCCTCTGAGAGTTAAAGAAGTGTTCACATGGGCAAAATACTGCTGAGACAGGGTATCGATATCATAGAATGCATTGTGCCTGTGTTTCGTGCAAATGACAATATAATTCTCCTCCCAAATGCAGTTATAAGGAAAGAAATCCGTTTTGCAATTGAGAAAGAAGCTATTTGCTCCATATGCATTATTTGTTGTCCCAGTGATATATAGCTAATAAATGTGGTTATAAATATTTAAGCTATTAATGGCTAGGTTACACGTTATAAATAGCTCTATGAGCTCACCAGGCATTGTAAGTGATACACTCAACTTCCCCAAGGAATGGTGGATAGAGTCACGGCCACATAATGTACATTCACCAGTGACAGATGAGTACTATGTCAGAAACAGATACTACACTGGGTTTATTTTAGTCAGTAAAATTGGTAGCAAAGAGGATATTATATAAACTGACCTCATCTAAATGATAGCACACTATGACCAAGGAAAAGTTTTGCTCTTGTAGAAATGAATTTTACACCATATTCTAAGTGTGATTTTTAAAAAGCCTGACAGGAATGTGAAGAATTCATCGATGGCATTAGTTATTTAAGAGTTCTGTATGCAGCATTTTGAGTATTTCTGCTACCCATTCTCTTCTTTTATCTAGCCTTATGTTTCTCTGATCATGCACATAATTAAGCTATAAGGTAAAGGTAATGAATCAACTCAGCAGGATGCTAGAGGCACAGAACTAAAGGTAGGTCAGCTTCAGAAATGGCCATGTTGGATTGCTTAATTAATTTCCATGACTTGTCTTATACACGGCTATTAATCTATCTAATCTATCTGAGGATCACTTTTCTGTTGGTTTCTTTAAATAGGAAAACAAAGTCTAGAGAGATACCTCAGTGGTTCAGAGCACTGGCTGCTCAATTAGAGCACCCAGGTCTAAATCTTATCACCTGCATGATGGCTTATAACCATCTCTAAGTCCAATTCTAGGAGATCGGATGCCCTCTCCTGGGTTCAGGTGGCCCCAGTCATGCACACTGTATACAGGCATACATGCAGGCAGAAGACTCATGCACATAAAATAATTTTTCAAAGTTAATATATAAAAACAAGCCCAAAGTTGTGAAATTAAATGCATACACATAGAGTATCATCCATTAAGAGGCACTAAGGCAATATGATCACAAAACTGCAGAAAGGTAATGGTTTCCATCTTTTTTTCCAATGTAATATCTGTATTGATTATTTGGGAATTTCATGTAATGCATCCCAGTCACACTCACTTCCCAGTCCCAGGCAGATACATGTAAGAAGCACAGCATAATTTCACTGTCCATCCTTCACTTGTTGAGCTTTAAGCTGCATATCCACTGGACATTCAGGTGCATCTCTGCAATTGTTATGGCAACCTTGAAATGAAGGCATCATTTCTCCAATTTTTAAGAAACCAAAACTAAAGCTCAGGGTTAATGCACTCAGTCACACAGATATTAACTGGCAAAATCTGAAGCTTGCTCTAGCCCAGTTTTGTTAAATTCCAGAACCTGCAAGAGTTCCAAACCTACAAAGACAGCAGAGAAATGCAGAGGACAAGAAGACCTGATGAGCATTCTCCTCACCCACCCACTCACCCCCTCTCTATGCCCCTAATTCACTCTCTCTCCTAAGGCAAGTTACGGGAATGTGTTGAAACTCAGTGTTCTGTCTCTAAGATTACCCTAGATGATCTTCAGAAACCCAGAGAAAGAATTTCCCAGAATGAATGAGGATTCTGGGATCTGTATATTTTCTAAAATGTGGTTTGTTTTTGCAAAGTCAGCTACCTAATTGAATCCTTTGCTGATTATCCTCAGGCAAGGACTGATGTTAACACAGAGAAAGAATGTCCTTAGGTCTACAGAGGCAAAAGAAAGTGTCTCGGCTACCAGTACTCTGGATTTTTGCTACATTTGTTCTTTATGCATCTCAGATTTTCCAGAAAAAATAAATCACATGCTGTAACAAACAGTGTGTGTATTTTCATGTAGTTGGAGGATAGGTTACAGGCATATTCAAGGATGCTTTAACTATTATTAGTAATGATAAATCCCTTTCCAGTTAGCATTTGTTGACATATATATTAAATGTGGACAAATAAAATTGATCTAGTTACCCAATCCTACACAGACAATGAGCATCAACAGGGATTTAAATAAATGAGGAGTTTATATTTCTTACTGTCCTCCTTAGTCTGTGAATCTGTGATCGTCCTTGATATATCTAGTCTGTCAAGTCTCTTATGCAATCATATGTAGACTGACCCTATCCTATGTGAGCTCTTTTAAGTATTGCCCAAACTCCATATAACAAAAAGCTTACCACATATAAATATGCAGGAAGAGTTAATTGTAGTTTCTGCCTTCATATATACTTTGAAAGAGAACGACAGTAATTTGGAGAAATAAATGTCATGTTTAGAATTGAGGACAGCCAAGGATTCTCCACCATATTCAGTTATATGACTGGGTTAATGGATAATTCTGAGGTGGAATGTAGAAATAGGATTTTGTTTTCTTGTCTTTAACTAAGGATAAAATTTATAATGGATGAAAACTAAAATAGTTGATAAATAAATTATGATACCTTTCTGGCCCCTGCTGCATCTTATACCATAAAATTTTCCCTTATGTTTTGTTCTCTTCTAACTTTCTCATTAAATAAATTAGTCGACTGCATCTGAAGTGGAAGGAGATGCTACATAATAAAGTCTTGCATTGATTGATTGTGATGTCTAACTGTGCTTAACACTTATTTTGCACTTTACATCCTCAAAGCACTTCACAAACATTAGCTAATTAATCATCATGTCACTGTGATGTCAGAAAGGTGGTTCAATTCCCATTTCTGAGATGAAGGAATTAAACAAAGTGGCTTAGGACAATGAAAGGCCTTCAAAAGTTTAAGTATGAAGACCTTGGGCAAGTTCTCCCTAAGTGGCTGTAGCAGGGAATTAACTGTGTATACAGAAGAGAAGAGAAAGCAGGAGAGACTCCCTGGCTCATCAGTTTTAATTCTAGAAACTTTTGATTTACCAACCATACTTACTTATAAAATACTTTATAAAATATAAAACTTATAAAAGTTTTATTATATAAGAATTGAGTTGACCCAAATATTTATATAAAGAACCAACCCACATAAATCATTAGACAAGAAATGATTTCTTCATTGTAACTGCCTTTGTCATAGTAAAGTAACTGAGCACTGTCAAGAAAGAGTTGTTCTGGACCCTTGAAAATCTCATTTGTCTGCAGTTTCAAAAGTTGCTTATTAACATTCAAATGTTATGAAATACCACAACTATACAACATATAACACATGATATATAAGGCATAATGCTTATGGTATAATCTTAGCAATGTAAGTCCCCAACTTTTGTTTGTCGTTTTCAAATTACATTAGGTTATTTATTGAAGAAACAAGAAACAGGTTCCATGGCTGATTTAGGTCCCCAGAACCCATAAAATAAAATACAAAAAGAACTCCATAAATTTTCTTACTTCTACATGTGTGCCAATGATATTCTTGCACATACACATACACACACCCTAAATAAATAAATAAATAAATTTTAAAATTAAACTATCATTTAATAATATACACATTGATGTAGAAATTCAAATTTCTACAATACAAATACTTCCATGAATAAATATTGTATAGCCATTAGAATGTCATATGAATATTTAAATGTCATCAACACTGCAATTTCTCTATACAGATATGACATATTTTATAAGGTCTATCCTCAGAATGTATTGTTTTGATACTTTAAAAAGGGAATTGGTTTTTAGTAGGATTGCTTCAAGTATCTCCCCATTTAATTTGATATTGGCTATTGGTTTGCTGTATATTGCTTTAATTATATTTAGGTATGGGTCTTGAATTCCTGATCTCTCCAATAGTTTAACAAAAAGCAGTATTGTATTTTGTCAAAGGCTTTTCAACATCTTATAACAAGATCATGTGATTTTTTTCTTTGAGTTTGTTTATATAATGACATAAATGTATTTTTGTATATTGAACCATCCTCACATCCTTGGTCATAATGAATGATTGTTTTAGATGTCTTCTTGAATTCACATCTAAATTTTAAAGTATTTTATTGATGTTCCACCATACCATAGGGTCATGTGCTCCACTATGTTCATAACAGCCTTATCTGTGATAGCCAGAAGATGGAAAAATTCAGATGTCCCACAACTGAAGAATGCATACAGAAAATGTAGTTCATTTACACAATGGAATATTATTCAGCTATTAAAAATAAGGACATCATGAATTTTGCAGAAAAATGGATGGAACTAGAAAGTATCATGGTGAGTGAGGTAACTCAGACCCTAAAGCTCATGCATGATATGTACTGACTAATAAGTGGATATTAGCCCCCAAAAAAGTACTGAATACCTAGGATGCAATCCACAGAAATCAAAAAGGTTAAAAAAAACCAAAGAGCCCAAATGAGGATGCTTCAATCCCACTTGGGAGGGAGAAGAAAGCAATTACAGGAAGCAGAGGGAAGGAAGGAACAAAATGGGTGGGTGTCTTAGTCAGGGTTTCTATTCATGCACAAAACATCAGGATCAAGAAGCAAGTTGGGGAGGGAAGGATTTATTTACATTATACCTGGGTGACTTAAACATTACCAAGGCTGGCTGCCAACACAAGGTACAGCTGGGATTGCCTCTGGAACACAGCTTCACTGTGCTCTTGGGAAACACTTGCCAGATTTTACCTTACTGATACTAGTCTCTTCTTAATCAGTCCTAATTTATTAGCTCCAGCTAACCAGCATCAATTGTCCCAGTAATGCAAAGATTTCACTTTAGTAGATCTAGTATATTGTTAATCACAGCTGATTCTTCACCCCCAGCTAACCAAAACCAGAGGATCTTCACAACTAAAACAGGAAGGGCCCTGGTAAGAGTCTTTCATCTTCCCTCTGAAAGTTCACAGACAGGCCTCCATCATTTGCACTATTATCAATTTATTTTCCAAGCTCCTACAAAACATCCCACAGAGCTCTTAATACCCAATGACTCTTCTAGCCCAAAGCTCCAAAATCCTTCCACAGTCCTCAGAAAAACATGCTGAGGCTGTCACAGGAATACCCAACTCCCAGTACCAATTTGTCTTAGTTTCTATTTCTGCACAAACATCATGACTGAGAACCAAGTTCGGAGGAAAGGGTTTATTCAGCTTACATTTCCACATTGTTGTTCATTACCAAAGGAAGTCAGAATAGGAGTTCAAACATGTCAGGAACCTGAAGGTAGGAGCTGATGCAGAGGCCATGGAAGAATACTGCTTACTAGATTGCTTCCTCTGCGTTGCTCAGTTTGCTTTCTTATAGAACCCAGGACTACCAACCCAGGGATGGCATCACCCACAGTGGGCCCTCTCACCCTTGATCACTAATTGAGAAAATGCCTTAAAGCTGGATCTCATGAAGACATTTCATCAAAGGAAGGCCCTTTCTCTGTGATAACTCCAGCTTGTATCAAGATGACACACAAAACTAGCCAGAATCGTGGGAGAGGGGAGAAGGAGGAGAAAAGGGGAACAAAATCAGGTATGGGGAAACAGAAGAGAAGCCCTGATGTCCAGCATGATGAATGGAAATATGCAACCTGGGGGTGGGGAGACCCTCTAGAAAGTACAAGAGGCTCTCAGGACTCAAAGGGAGGGACCTTAGATGAAATGACCAACAGTGGAAAGAGGGACCTTGTAGAATCCATCTCCAGTAGAAAGACAGGGAATCAAGTGGAGGGATGGGTTGCCATCCACAGTCAAAAACTCTGACCCATAATTGTTCCTGTCTAAAAGAACTGCAGGGACAAAACTGGAGAAGAGACTGAGGGAAAGGAGGCCCAGTGACAAGCCCAAATTGGGATCCCGCTCAAGGGAAGACTCCAAGGCCTGACGCTTTTACTGATGTTATGGTAAGATTACAGACAGGAGCCTATCATGGCTGTCCTCTGAGAGGTCCAACAAGCAGCTCACTGAGACAGATGCAGATATTTATGCACAACCAATGGACTGGAGCTCTTGACCACTGTTGTTAAATTAGGAATAGGCTGAAAGAAGCTGAGGAGGAGGGCAACCCCATAGGGAGACCAGCAGTCTCAACTAACCTGGATTTCTGAGATCTCCCAGGCACTAAGCCACCAATCAGGCAGCATACAAGAGCTGGTCTGAGGCCCCCAACACATATATAGCAGAGGACTGCCTAGTCTGGAGTCAGTGAGAGAAGATACACCAAACCCTCAAAAGACCTGAAGCCCCGGAAAATGGGGAGCTTTGAAGGGAAGAGCAGGGGGGACATCTTCTTGGATACAAGAGGGAGGAGGAATGGGATGAGGAACTGTGAGAGGGCAGACTGAAAAGGGGGTAATAATTGGACTGTAAAAAAATAAATGTAATAAAAATTTGGTTTGGTTATTTTATTTACTAGTAGTTGCAGTAGACAAAATAAAACTTTTCTTATTTATTCATTTTCTGATCAGTCATCACTGATAAAGGAAATATGCTGCTATACCCATAAAATGTAATTATAAAAATAACTATATGTATATACATATGTCTGTATGTACATATACCTGCATGTTGAGTGTATCTCTTATCCTAAGTGCTTGAGAACAGACTTCAGGGCTTTTTTTGCATTTTGAAGCCTTTTCAAACACAGTGTGATACCTTGCAAATGGATCCAATTCTGAGCATGAAGTATTTGTATGCTGGATATGTTCCTCATACTCAAACTCTATGTGTGATTTTTGAGAATATTTTAACTAGTTCAGTGGAAAACTTTGTTTTATAATATGACATCTTCCACTTGATGCATCATATCATCTTCACATTTTGGACTATTTCAGACTTTACCTATTTGGATATATCCATGTATGTAGGGGCAAGAAGGAGCTCCCTTGGAGGTAGGAAAATGTTGGGAGCTAAAATAATTCAATTTTCTTCTTCTAATCGCTGAGTAGTCTAGCCTCTGGACTTTGAAAGAACTGTTAATTCTAAACAGTGACTACTGAAACACTAGGAGATATTCTGAACCTTCTGTAGCATCACAAGGTTCAAGCATCGCCTCAGTTCAGACACAGGTGTTTCATTACTTTTATTTTGTAGTCATGGATCATACCACTAGTCAATTGTTTTTGTATCCTAGCCAAATGAAGATACTCCAACCAAAGAAGATGGTAAAAGTCACAGTAAAAGACTACTAATGTAGTATATGACTAGGAAAATCGTCTGGATTTGCACCTTATTCTGCGTTTGGAGGTTTATACTAAGCATAAATTCATTGACATTACAATTTTGTGTATGTTCAAAATACAGTAAGAAATAAAGCCTAATAAGGCTTTGAAGATATTCAAATTTAATTCAATTTCTTCATCGTGTATATAAACACATATCCTATTCTAGGATCTACCAATAAGTGTAGTCCTCACCCTTTGTAGTGATTTGAATTTGCTTGGCTCATGGGATATGCCACTGTTAGGAGTTGTGACCTTCTTGTAATAGCTGTGGCCTTATTGGAGGAAATGTCCTTGTATAGTCAGGCTTCGATATTTCCTAACGCTCAAGCTCTGCTCAGTGTGCTTGAGGAACAGAGTCTTTTATTAGCTACCTTCCCTTCAAGCCATAGAACCCTCACCAGCTCCAGCACCATGTTTGCTTGCAGGCTGCCATGCTTCCCAACATGATGATAATTGGATTGAACCCCTGAAATTGAATCTGTTTGTCTATATAAGAATTGTTTTCATAGTAGCATCTCCTCACAGCAATAAAACCCTAAGATACCCCTCATCAAAGAAACCTCCCTCTACAATAGACAGGGACTATTACAGAAAAACACAACCAATCCAAATGCAGAGTTCTGAAGCCCAGTTCCAAAAGACACATCCACAACTCAACTTCTGTACCTAAAGTCCTGTACCATTCTTAAGGATCTCAATGCAAGAAAGAGCAGAAAGATTACCATGAATTTTCCTATGGAATCATGTGAATGTGAAAAACTACACCCATAAACTCTCATCAACAACATGACTGCATAAGCCTTAGGCAGCAAGAATAAGAGTAATATTCAACTTACATAGACAGGAGAAATATAAGTTGAACTTTTTTCATAAAAATGTCAGCAGATTACATTTGCATCAATGAGAAACATTACCTTTCCAAAGAATCCAACTCTCTTCATTTCCATTTATATAGGAAATTGATTAATACTTAACTAATTGGTACTTGCAGATAGGGATTAACAGAATTCACTTTTCTTCACTACTCAACCACTGTAATTTAGATCCTTACTTTGATTTAATGCTTTTATTATTTTCAAAGGTAATCATCTTCCTGTTGTTAGAAATAAAATATTAAAGTGCCATGCTAATTATAGCTTATTTGTGCCTCACAGATTAGCTAATTAACATCACCGAAAAGTAAATGTTCATCGAGTGAAGTCTGAACTCCTGAATGGGAGTCAAGCCTCCTGTACTATTCAGGGTTAAGAGATATGTTGTCATCTATCATTAGGTCAGATACACTTTGGAGCTAATAACTAGGCAGAGATTCACTGTTCTTCAGTAGGATATCTTTCTCTGATGCAATTTCAGTAAAATTGTAAATGGAAGCTTGTTCCATCAGTGCCCCCACTAGATAGGTAAGAGCTGTGAGGAGATAGAAAAGCAGAAACCTGTACAAAACTGGGAAAGCAGTCATTTAAGTAAACTCACATAGGACTCTGAAATTCACCACTTGAGTGAGCAAACTGTAAATACCAATACTTGTGATTTTATATTCACTTTATAATACATTTCAGAAGTTAAGATACTAACAACATTAATTCATCAAGCTTAGAACACTTCATTAAGGAGAAAACAACTAGAAGCCCGATAGCTTCTGAGACAGCTAAACTCTACTCCCATACAAACACAATGTATGTGTAGTCAGAGAAAAGAAGAATCAAGGTCACAGTCACCTCCCTTTCTACGATCAGTGTGATCTTTGGCAGAAGATTCCAGAACAAAGCTTGCTCAGGGCCACTCAGCAGCTAGCACCTGTCTTGGATGATTTTAAAATCTCAGTGCTCAAAAGTGAGAAAGTCTAATAAAAGACACAAAATATGTAATAAATGTGTAAATATAAAACTACATTTACTCAGTTATAATAAGTGGCATAAATTTTTAAATTTGAGGACTAGGTAAAATCAAATTTAGCTCACCCTATCTCTTTATCTTGGGAAACCCACTGGCGATGCTGGACAGTGAACCTGGTAAGCTATTTGCACTCTCCTTCCCACCATCCAATTCCAAGTCCCCAGTTGTAGTTCTAATTGGGAGAAGACCACTTACCTGATGCTAGCTCTCTTTCCTCTCTGCTACTACTCCCAAATGACCTAAACAAATCCTATCCTACAGCTTTCCTACCTTACCCAATCTTTTTGTCTTAATCACAAACACCCTAGACACTCTTTTCCTGGAAACATAGAGGTAATGCCTGATAACAAGTCAGCTCTTCCTGACAAACCCAGCTTTTACCCTTCCTGTGGACCCTACAAAGTCTGTGTTCCTTCTAGAACATTTTGAATTCCTACATGTCTGCTTCTAATACCCAGAAACAAGTTCTCCCCAGTGGTCATACCTGGCAGGGACTTAGAAGCACTCACTATCAGGCATCCCACAGCCAACACATACTACTAAAATCCAGAGACAGCAACATAAACCAAGAAATAGAAATCCACACAACAATGATAAATCAGAATCACAACAATAAAACCCAGACATTTAGATACCAGTATAAAATACAATCAGAAACATACAGGGCAGTATGTTTCCACTAGAGCCCAGGAACCCTACTACAATGGGCCATGATAAATAAAACATAGTTGAAATACAAGACAAGGACTTCAAAATATACATTATGAATATGATGAAGGATCTTAAAGGGGATAGGAATGAATTCATTAGTTAAATCTATGAAAATATAAGTAATCAGTGGAATTAAAATTATAAAGAGTACTCAGGACCTGAAAGTAGAAATAGAATCAATCACAAAAACACAAACTGATGGAAAACTAGATTTGAAAATTTTAGAAATTTTAACAGGAACCTAGGAGGGAAGCCTCACCATCAAAGTATGCAAAATAATGAAAACCAGATGGCAAAAAAAAATAGTTAATGTTATAAAACGCGGGCACAAAAGATGCAAGAAAACTTGCATACCAAGAAAAGGCCAGGGCTGGAGAGATGGCTCAGTGGTTAAGAGCACTGATTGCTCTTCCAAAGGTCCTGCATTCAAATCCCAGCAACCACATGTTAGCCTACAACCATCTGTAATAAGATCTGGTGCCCTTTTCTGGTGTGTCTAAAGACAACTACAGTGTACTTACATTAAATGAGGTACAAGAACGGAGGAGTGGCCCCTGGTTCTGGAAAGATTCAGTGTGGCAGTATAAGGCAAAACCAGAACAGGGAAGTGGGAAGGGGTAGGTGGAAAAACAGGGGGAGGGAATGGGGCTTATGTGACTTTTGGGGAGTGGGGGATGAGAAAAGGGGAAATCATTTGAAATGTAAATAAAAAATATATCGAATAAAATTTTTAAAAAAGAGAGAAAAAAGGCCAAATCTAAGAATAATAGGAATAGAAGAATGAGAAGAAACACCAGATCAAAGGCACAAAAAATATTTTAGGTAGAATCACAGAATAATATGACCCTAACCTAAAGAAGGAGATGCCTATCTAGATACAAGAAGCATACAGAGAACCAAATAGACTGAATCAGAAAAGACATTCTCCATGATAATCAAAATATTAAATATAAGAATGAAGAAAGACTGTTAAAGACTGAAAGGAGAAAAGACCAAGTAACATATAAAGGTAGACTCACTAAAATAACATGTCCTTTCAATGGATACTCTAAAAGCCAAAAGGGCCTGGATGGATGTTCTATAGACTCCAAGAGGCCACTGATGCCAACACAGACTACTATACCCAGAAAAACTTTCAATCACAATAGATGGGTAAAAGGTATTCCATGATAAAAACCAAATTTAACTACTATCTGTCTACAAATCCACCTCTCCAAAAGGCCATAAAATTAAAACATCAACCTGCAGAAGTCAATCTCACCCAAGAAAACACACAGAACAGGGACCAGCAAATGAAGAGAGGGAGTAAAAAAACCCATACTACAACAACAAATAAAAGAAATCAACATTGGTCATTTATAACATTCAACATTATGTCTCAGTCCCACAATTTAAAAAAACAGACTAGAATATTGATTAGAAAAACAGGACCCCTCCACATAAAACCAGACATACTGAAACTAATAGAAAAGAAACTGGGGAACACCCTTGAGGACATGGGCACAGGGGAAAATTTCCTCAACAGAACACCAATAGCTTATGCTCTAAGATCAAGAATTGACAAATGGGACCTCATAAAACTACAAAGTTTCTGTAAGGCAAAGGACATTGTCAAAAGGACAAAACTGCAACCAACAAATTGGGAAAAGATCTTCACCAACACTACATCCGACAGAGGGCTTATATCCAAGATATACAAAGAACTCAAGAAGGTAGACTCCAGGGAGACAAATATCACCCTTAAAAAATGGGGTACAGAGCTAAACAAAGAATTTTCACCTGAGGAATATAGAATGGCTGAGAGGCACCCAAAGAAATGGTCAATATCCTTAGTCATCAGGGAAATGCAAATCAAAATAACCCTGAGATTTCACCTCACACCAGTCAGAATGTCCAAGATCAAAAACTCAGGAGAAAACAGGTGCTGGTGAGGATGTGGAGAATGAGGAACACTCCTTCACTGCTGGTGGGGTTCGAAGGTGGTACAACCACTCTGGAAATCAGTCTGGCGGTTCCTCAGAAGACTGGGCATGACACTTACAGAGGACCCTGCTATACCACTCCTGGGCATATACCCAGAGGATTCCCCAGCATGTAATAAGGACACATGCGGGAGACCAGTGGGCGGCAGCTGCAGCGGTGGCAGTACAGCAGTGGCTGGTCCAGCTGAAGGGCCATCAGCAGTGGAACCAAGGCGACACAGGGCCCAATTAGGCCCTGTGCCCACGACCACTGACTTTCGCTGACCAGCCGGGCGGCGAGCAGCTGCGGTTTTGCAGCGCCTTTCCTGCACGGAAGCCACTTCAGAACTCGGCCTCCCGCCAGTCAGGAGAGCCTCACCTCCATCTTGGTTTCGGACTCCAGAGACATCGGACAGACTGAGGTACACAAACATAATCTGAGGCCAACACCGCGGGGGTCTGAGCCTGACAAGCGTTGGCCTGCACCCAGGCCCTGGGCTGTTCGGGAGGCCATCAGGGTGCCAACCCAGCCAGGAGGTTTTTCTGCCCGGGCCTGCGCGCGCGCTGCCATTTTGCCTACAGGACGACAGAGAGCTCTGGGGGGCAGAGCCGTAACGGGCATAGCCTGAGGCTAACAAAGCGGGGGGGTCTAGGCCCCAAAAGGCCCAGGACTGACCCCAAGAACTGGGCGGCTTGGTGGGCCATCTGTGAGTCAACCCGCCCAGGAGGTTGTTAGCACAGCAGTCTCTCCCAGCGCTTTTGGGGAGCGCAGGCGCGCACGCCCGCCATCCTGGTCACCTGGCGGACCCAATTAATAGTCATAGCCCTAGGGGAACTTTGCTCGGACCTTGGCCTCCCAGGCTTTTGCCTGGACTCAGGGCCTGGGCGGCCAGGCTAACCTTGTGTGCACCGGCCCGGTTGGGGGATCGGCTGCCCAGCGGAGTGAGCGGAACACAGGGGAGGTCCCGGCAGCATACACCTTCGGCGCTCCCTGGGGGTGCACACGGGCTCCATCTGGTCCACAGACACAATATGGGGCAAGGCCTCAGGCGGGAGCCCTCAGCTCAACTCTCTCCACTTCTGGATCCAGATCAGCCTGGGCAGCCGCACCACATCTCCAGGTCCTGCAAGAGGCTAGCGGGGCTTCCGGGCGGCCAGCTGGGAGGAGTCGGTGTGTTCCAGTGAATCCAGCGGGCCCCAGCAGGAGCCTTCGGATGCCTGTTTCGGGATCTGAACAGCCTGGGCAGCAGCACCCTGTCTACAGGCAGTGCAGGGGGTAAGCTGTGACCCAGAGGCCAACTGGGAAGGGGCAGCTTGCACTGGTGAGTCCAGCTCTGACAAGACCAAGTAACACCAGTGAGAACTAGATGGCAAAAGGCAAACGCAGGAACGTCACTAACAGAAATCAAGGCAATATGGCAACATCTGAACCCAATACTCCTCTACCAACATGTCCTGGAAACCCCATCACACCAGTAAAACAAGATTTGGATTTAAAATCACTGGTCATGTTGCTGGTACAGGAACACATGAAGGACATACTTAAAGAAATTCAGGAGAAAATGGATCAAAAGTTAGAAGCCCTTGCAAGGGAAACACAAAAATCATTGAAAGAAATCCAGGAGAATACAAAAGCCAACAATGAGGAAACACAAAAAACACTAAAAGAAATACAGGAGAACTTTGGTCAACAGGCTGAGGTCATGAAAGAGGAAACACAAAAATCCCTTAAAGAATTACAGAAAGCACAAACAAGCAAGTGAAAGAGCTAAGCAAAACCATCCAGGATCTAAAATCAGAAGTAGAAACAACTAAGAAAACTCAAAGGGAGACAACTTTGGAGATAGAAAGCCTTGGGAAGAAATCAGGGGACAGAGATGCGAATATCAACAACAGAATACAAGAGATAGAAGAAAGAATCTCAGATGCTGAAGATTCCATAGAAACCATGGACTCAACAGTTAAAGAAAATGCAAAATGCAAAAAGCTTGTAACCCAAAATATCCAGGAAATCCAGGACACAATGAGAAGACCAAACCTAAGGATTATAGGCATAGATGAGAGTGAAGATTTACAACTTAAAGGGCCAAAAATATCTTCAATAAAATTATGGAAGAAAACTTCCCTAACCTAAAGAGAGAGATGCCCATGAATATACAAGATGCCTACAGAACTCCAAACAGACTGGACCAGAACAGAAATACTTCCCGTCACATAATAATCAAAACACCAAATGTTCTAAACAAAGAAAGAATATGAAAGGCAGTAAGAGAAAAAGGCCAAGTAACATATAAAGGAAGACCTATCAGAATCACAGCAGACCTTTCACCTGAAACTATGAAGGCTAGAAGGTCCTGGGCAGATCTCATGCAGACTATAAAGGGAACACAAATGCCAAACAAAACTACTATATCCAGCAAAACTCTCAATCACCATAGATGGAGAAACTAAGATATTCCATGACAAAACCAAGTTTACCCAATATCTATCCACAAACCCAGCCCTACAAAGGATAATAGGAGGACAACACCAATACAAGGAGGGAAACTTCACCCTGGAAAAAGCAAGATAGTAACCTTTCATCAAACCCAAAAGAAGTTAAGCAATTAAATTTAAAAAATAATGTCAAAAATGATAGGAAGTAACAATCACTATTCCTTAATATCTCTTAACATCAATGGACTTAATGCCCCAATAAAAAGACACAGACTAACTGACTGGATACGCAAACAGGACCCTACATTTTGCTGCTTACAGGAAACACACCTCAGGGTCAAAGACAAACACTACCTTAGAGTAAAAAGCTGGAAGACAATTTTACAAGCAAATGGTCTCAGGAAACAAGCTGGAGAAGCCATTTTAATATCAGATAAAATTGACTTTCAACCCAAAGTCATCAAAAGAGACTCTGAGGGACACTTCTTGCTGGTCAAAGGAAAAATACAACAAGAAGAACTCTCAATCCTGAACATCTATGCTCCAAATGCAAGGGCACCCTCTTTTGTAAAAGAAACTTTATTAAAGCTCAAAGCACACATTGCACCTAACACAATAATTGTGGGTGACTTCAACACTGCACTTTCCTCAATGGACCGATCAGGAAAACAGAAACTAAACAGGGACACAATGAAACTAATTGAAGCTTTGGACCAATTAGATTTAACAGATATGTATAGAACATTCTATCCTAAAACAAAAGAATATACCTTTTTCTTAGCACCTCATGATACCTTCTCCAAAATCGACCATATAATTGGTCACAAGACAGACCTCAACAAATATAAGAAGATCGAACTAATCCCATGCCTCCTATCTGATCACTATGGAGTAAAAGTGGTCTTCAATAGCAACAGAAACAACAGAAAACCCACATATACGTGGAAACTGAACAATATTCTACTCAATGATACCTTGGTCAAGGAAGAAATAAAGAAAGAAATTAAAGTCTTTTTAGAACACAATGAAAATGAAAACACAACATTCTCAAATCTATGGGACACAATGAAAGCAGTGCTAAGAGGAAAACTCATAGCCCTGAGTGCCTCCAAAAAGAAAATGGAGAGAGCATACATTACCAGCTTAATGACACACCTGAAAGCCCTAGAACAAAAAGAAGCTATTTCACCCAGGAGGAGTAGAAGGCAGGAAATCATCAAACTCAGGGCCGAAATCAATCAAGTAGAAACAAAGAGAACCATACAAAAAATCAACAAAACCAGGAGCTGGTTCTTTGAGAAAATCAACAAGATAGATAAACCCTTAGCCAGACTGACCAAAGGGCACAGAGAAAGTATCCAAATTAACAAACTTAGAAATGAAAAGGGAGATATAACAACGGAAACTGAGGAAATCCAAAAAATCATCAGATCCTACTACAAGAGCCTGTACTCAACACAACTGGAGAATCTGGAGGAAATGGACAATTTCCTTGACAGATACCAAATACCAAAATTAAATCAGGACCAACTAGACCATCTAAACAGTCCCATAATGCCTAAAGAAATAGAAGGAGTCATAGAAAGTCTTCCAACCAAAAAAAGCACAGGACCAGATGGTTTCAGTGCAGAATTCTACCAGACCTTCAAAGAAGAGTTAACACCAATACTCTTCAAACTATTCCACAAAATAGAAACAGAAGGAACACTACCCAATTCCTTCTACGAAGGCACAATTACGCTGATACCAAAGCCACACAAAGATCCAACAAAGAAAGAGAACTTCAGACCAATTTCCCTTATGAACATCTATGCAAAAATACTCAATAAAATTCTTGCCAACCGAATCCAAGAACACATCAAAATGATCATCCACCATGATCAAGTAGGCTTTATCCC
The DNA here is from genome assembly GCF_947179515.1 of Apodemus sylvaticus. Taxonomy (NCBI): domain Eukaryota; kingdom Metazoa; phylum Chordata; class Mammalia; order Rodentia; family Muridae; genus Apodemus; species Apodemus sylvaticus. The sequence continues at coordinate 34,432,600 of NC_067486.1, read as the reverse complement.
GGGAATGCAGGGTTGGTTCAATATACGGAAATCCATCAATGCAATCCACTACATAAACAAACTCAAAGAACAAAACCACATGGGCATTTCATTGGATGCTGAAAAAGCATTTAACAAAATTTAGCATCCTTTCATGCTTAAAGTCTTGGAGAGAACAGGAATTCAAGGCCCATACCTAAACATAGTAAAAGCAATATACAGCAAACCGGTAGCCAGCATCAAACTAAATGGAGAGAAACTTGAAGCAATCCCACAGAAATCAGGGACCAGACAAGGCTGCCCCCTTTCTCCTTATCTTTTCAATATTGTACTTGAGGTACTAGCTCGGGCAATTCGACAACATAAGGAGGTCAAAGGGATACAAATTGGAAAGGAAGAAGTCAAACTATCATTATTTGCAGACGACATGATAGTCTACCTAAGTGACCCAAAAAACTCCACTAGAGAGCTCCTACAGCTGATAAACAACTTCAGCAAAGTGGCAGGTTATAAAATCAACTCAAGCAAATCAGTGGCCTTCCTATACTCAAAGGATAAGCAGGCTGAGAAAGAAATTAGGGAAATGACCCCCTTCACAATAGCCACAAACAGTATAAAGTATCTTGGGGTGACTCTTACCAAACATGTGAAAGATCTGTATGACAAGAACTTCAAGTCTCTGAAGAAGGAAATGGAAGAAGACCTCAAAAAATGGGAAAACCTCCCATGCTCATGGATCGGTAGAATCAATATAGTTAAAATGGCCATTTTGCCAAAAGCAATATACAGATTCAATGCAATACCCATCAAAATCCCAACTCAATTCTTCACAGAGTTAGAAAGAGCAATTATCAAATTCATCTGGAACAACAAAAAACCCAGGATAGCTAAAACTATTCTCAGCAACAAAAGAAAATCTGGGGGAATCAGTATCCCTGACCTCAAGCAATACTACAGAGCAATAGTGTTAAAAACTGCATGGTATTGGTACAGTGACAGGCAGGAGGGTCAATGGAACAGGATTGAAGATCCAGAAATGAACCCACACACCTATGGCCACTTGATCCTCGACAAAGGGCTGAAAACATCCAATGGAAAAAAGATAGCCTTTTCAACAAATGGTGCTGGTTCAACTGGAGGTCAGCATGCAGAAGAATGCAAATTGATCCATCCTTGTCTCCTTGTACTAAGCTCAAATCCAAATGGATCAAGGACCTCCACATAAAGCCAGACACTCTGAAGCTAATAGAAAAGAAACTGGGGAAGACCCTTGAGGACATCGGTACAGGGAGAAAGTTTCTGAACAGAACACCAATAGCGTATGCTCTAAGAGCAAGAATTGACAAATGGGACCTCATAAGGTTACAGAGTTTCTGCAAGGCAAAGGACACCATCAAGAGGACAGATCGGCAACCAACAAATTGGGAAATGATCTTCACCAATCCTACATCAGATAGAGGGCTAATATCCAATATATATAAAGAACTCAAGAAGTTAGACTCCAGAAAACCGAATAACCCTATTAAAAAATGGGGTACAGAATTAAACAAAGAATTCTCACCTGAAGACCTTCGGATGGCGGAGAAGCATCTTAAAAAATGCTCAACTTCATTAGTCATTAGGGAAATGCAAATCAAAACAACCCTAAGATTTCATCTTACACCAGTCAGAATGGCTAAGATTAAAAATTCAGGAGACAGCAGGTGTTGGAGAGGGTGTGGAGAAAGAGGAACACTCCTCCACTGCTGGTGGGGTTGCAAATTGGTACAACCACTCTGGAAAGCAGTCTGGCGGTTCCTCCGAAAACTGGGCAACTCACTTCCAGAAGATCCTGCTATACCACTCCTGGGCATATACCCAGAGGATTCCCCACCATGTAATAAGGATACATGCTCTACTATGTTCATAGCAGCCCTATTTATAATTGCCAGATGCTGGAAAGAACCAGGTATCCCTCAACAGAAGAGTGGATGCAAAAAATGTGGTATATCTACACAATGGAGTACTATTCAGCCATTAGAAACAATGAATTCATGAAATTCTTAGGCAAATGGATGGAGCTAGAGAACATCATACTAAGTGAGGTAACCCAGACTCAAAAGGTGAATCATGGTATGCACTCACTAATAAGTGATTATTAACCTAGAAAACTGGAATACCCAAAACATAATCCACACATCAAATGAGATAAAGAAGAAAGGAGGAGTGGCCCCTGGTTCTGGAAAGACTCAGTGAAACAGTATTCGGCAAAACCAGAATGGGGAAGTGGGAAGGGGTGGGTGGGAGGACAGGGGAAGAGAAGGGGGCTTGTGGGACTTTCGGGGAGTGGGGGGGGCTAGAAAAGGGGAAATCATTTGAAATGTAAATAAATTTTATCGAATAAAAAAAATTAAAAAAAAAATAAGGACACATGCTCCACTATGTTCATAGCAGCACTATTTATAATAGCCAGAAGCTGGAAAGAACCCAGATGTCCCTCAGCGGAGGAATGGATACAGAAAATGGGGTTTATATACACAATGGAGTACTATTCAGCCATTAGAAACAATGAATTCCTGAAATTATTAGACAAATGGATGGAACTGGAGAATGTCATACTAAGTGAGGTAACCCAGTCTCAAAAGAACACTCAAGGTATGCATTCACTGATAAGCGTATATTAGCCTAGAAGCTTGGAATACCCAAGACACAATTCACATATCAAATGATGCCCAAGAAGAAGTAAGGAGTGGCCCCTGGTTCTGGAAAGGCTCAGTGCAGCAGTGTAGGGGAATACCAGGACAGGGAAGTGGGAAGGGGTGGATGGGGCATCAGGGGGAGGGAAGAGGGCTTATGGGACTTTTGGGAAGGGGGGATCCAGGAAAGGGAAAATCACTTGAAATGTAAATAAAGAATATATCAGAAAAGAAAAAGAAAGAAAGAAAGAAAGAGAGAGAGAGAGAGAGAGAGAGAGAGAGAGAGAGAGAGAGAGAGGGAGGGAGGGAGAGAGGAAGGAAGGAAGGAAGGAAGGAAGGAAGGAAGGAAGGAAGGAAGGAAGGAAGGAAGGAAGGAAGGAAGAAAGAAAGGGAGAGAGGGAGGGAGGGAGGGAGGGAGGGAGGGAGGGAGGGAGGGAGGGAGGGAGGGAGGGAGGGAGGAAGAAAAATAGGACCCATCCTTCTGCTGCCTCCAAGAAACACCTCAATATCAAGGATAGACATTAAGTCGGAATATAAGGATGGACAAAAGTTACTCCAAACAAATGTACCCAATAAACAATCTGGTATAACTGTTTAAATATCTGACAAAATAGATGCTAAATAACAATCAGAATAGCTATGGAAGGACACTGCATACTTGTGAAAGGAAAAATTACATCAAGAGGATATTGCAAAATTCTTAATATCTATGCACCAATCACAAGTTCATAAAAGAAGCATCAGGGCCCTCCATAGAAAGAAAGAAAATCCTAAGTCTAGTCAGTGGGCACCAAAGAGCCCTTGATATTCGGTGTCAAGTCAGTCTGGGACAAGTCAGTGAAAAGATTACCTCTAATCCCTACAGAATGGAAGCCAAAGATGCTGTACTGTGCTTGTCCATACATTGCAGGGATGTAGCTCAAGGAGTGAATCAGGAAAGAGAAACATTAGTGGCAGTTCTTTCATGAAGTAGTCAAAGAAAAGATATGCACCCAAGGCACAGAGAATTAAACCAGATTTTCAGTTCTACTACCATCCACCAGGGTCAAATAACAAAGACCACATATTGTCTTAGTGAAACCCTCGTCTAGGTTACTACTAGGGCTCAAACGTCAAAGAGCCAGCTTTAATGAAACTATAAAGGGGCATTAGGTCTTTTGTTTGTTTGTTTGCTGTTTCTTTCTTAGGAAGAAAGCATTTTTATTGGATAGCCTACAAGAAAGAATGATCTGGCTGTAAGACTGAAGCCTGCAGCCAGGCTTTTCATTACTCAGAACATTGAGTGAGATATCCTAGCCCAGCTTCACAGTGCTGACCACACCTTAAATTTCAGAAATGTTGGAGCAGGTTGCTCAGAGCCAGAGTTTCAGTGAGTCAGAGATGCCCTCTCTCTAATTACAGAAACTCCAAACAGGGTCTCACTCTAATTAGAGAAAATCATTTGTTGTGTGGCCAACACGTTCTTAAGGTCCTCTTTCCTTATCATCTCTTCTTTCTTATTTTTGATCTTGTTCCTCTTTGAAGATTTATTGATTTTTGTGTCTGTGTCAGGGTACCTATGTGTATAAAAGTGTACCAAGTGAGCGCAGGTACCAGTGGAAGCCTGAAGAGGATGCAGGATTCCCCTTGGAACACCAGATGTGGGTATTGAAAACTGAAGCAGGGTCATTTCCAAAAGCATCAATTTCCAGTCCTCTAGTGCCATCTGCTTCTGTGTAAGCATTAGTTGCTCCCCCAAAACTCTCCCTTTCATCCCCATCATTCAAACACATGATACATCACCTGGCCTGTTGTTATACTTTCCTATTACATATATCCAGTACTGTCTACAGCACCTTTCTGGATGGGTCAATAAACTGACCTCATCCCAAACAGACAATGGCTTAAAACTGATAGGATGCTAGTAGTAGTAACCTTCTAGAAAATATAACTTAAGCAACGTCTTAAGGACCTGTGTGGGAAACAGCACTCACTTATGTTAAGAAAACATGCCCTCTGCTTTTAAAATTGTGCTGTCCTGATGGCTGTTCACCCTTCATTGGAATGAATTTTAGTTTTTCAAAGTGAGCCTTCCAGATTACAAAAGGCTTGTTCAAAGCATGTGTCTTGCATAGAGGGAAGGCTATCTAATCGTCATGTGCACACTCAGAAAAGAATTGTTACTGGAAAGGGAACAAAACCTCTTGTCTTTGGCCCAGTGTCCCACAGAGTAGAAAACATTTGCTTTGATTCCATACCCAGGTCAATGGACCACAGAAGCCAAAATCAGTTCATTAAAACACCACCACTGACCACAAGCCACCAAAAATGAGACATGTTTGTAAAGACCAGCTCCTTCCCCCACATGTTCATTTTCAAGGCCATATGGGTTGGGGAAAATTGTGTGTCTCTGTTAAAGTGGTTTTCAATGTGTATGTGAGTTGGTTTTCATTCTGACATGATTTTTGATTTGTAAATGTAAAAAATAAATGTCAAGGAAGGAAAAGAAAGGCTTAGCTACTGCACACAGAAATTGCACACAGAATGTTGTATGTAATGGCACACAGAAAAGTTGCAACCACATTCAGAACTTAGGAGAGAGAAAACCTTATTAGTTATTTGCACTCTAATAACTGACATGAAGAGGATAATGTTCAAAAAAACTGCCAGAATATCCTCCATAATATATATGCTCTGAATGAAAATTCCCCCCATCCCTGAGGTGACAACCATATAGGCTCCTTTTGGGACACACTTCTTGGGATCCACAATAGTGTCAGAGTTTGGTGAGTATTTAGAGGATGAATCCCCTGGTATGACAGTCTCTGGATGGCCTTTCTTTCAGTCTCTGCTCCACACTTTGTCTCCATAATTTCTCCTGTGAGTATTTAGTTCCTTTTCTCAGAAAAACAAAAGCACCCCCACTTTGGTCTTCCTTCTTCTTGAGCTTCCTATGATCTGTTAATTGTAACATGTTTATTTTGAGCTTTTGGGCAGAAATCAGTTTGGCAATTTCTCAGAAAATTAGACATAGTACTATCTGAGTACACAGATATACCACTCCTGGGCATATACTCAGAAGATGTTCCAAAATATAATAAGGACACATGCTCCACTATGTTCATAGCAGCCTTATTTATAATGGCCAGAAGTTGGAAAGAACCCAGATGTCCTTCAACAGAGGAATGGATACAGAAAATGTGGTATATCTACACAATGAAGTGCTATTCTGCTACTGAAAATGATGACTTCATGAAATTCTTAGACAAATGGATGGAACTAGAAAGTGTCATCCTGATTGAGATAACCCGATCACAAAAGAACACACATGGTATGCACTCACTGATAAGTGGACAACGCTGCTTTAAACACAGATTGACCATGCTGAAGCAATGGTGCTTCACATAGGGGCCGACAATTCCACTATCAATTACATTTAATATACTCATCCCACAAAAAAATAAAAATTATGACAATTGAAACTAGAAAAGCACCTAGCTTAAAAAATTATTTCATGACCCGTGTATCTCTTCACCTACACTTTGTCCTTCTTCATCACCTAATATATACTATTCTTGCTCTCCTTTCTGAATATATTCTATACCCATACTTAGAGCTGTTTATAGACAAGCATTAACACATTATAGGTGAGGATCAGCATATGAGGAAGAACATGTAATTTGTTTCTGAGTTTTGATAATCTCACTAGGTATCATACATTCTTGGTACATCCATTTTTCTTCATATTCCATGATTTCATTTTTCTTTTTTCTTTTTCTATTGGTTATTTTATTTATTTACATTTCAAATGGTGTCCTCCTTCCCCCATTTCCCCTCCAAAAACTCCCTATCTCACCCCCTCTCCTCCCTGCTTCTATGAGGGAGCTTCATCGCCCAGCCACACCCACCTCACTGTACTAGCATTCCCCTACCTTGGGGTATCAAGCCTTCACAGGACAAAGGCCCTCCTCTCCCATTGCCAGATAAGGCCTTCCTTTACTACATATGCAGGTGGAGCCATGGGTCCCTCCATGTGTATTCTTTGGTTACTGGCTTAGTCCCTGGGAGTTCTGGGAGAGTCTGGTTGGTTGATATTGTTCTTCCTATGGGTTGCAAACCCCTTCATCTCCTTCAGTCCTTCCCCTAACTCTTCCATTGGGGTCCAGGTGATCAGTCTAATGGTTGGCTGCAAGGATCTGCATCTGAATAGATAAGGTTCTGGCAGAGCCTCTCAGAAGACAGCTGTACCAGGCTCCTGTCAGCAAGTGCTTCCTGGCATCAGCAATAGTGTCTGGGTTTGGTGTCTGCATATGGGATGGATCCCATATGCATTCTTCAGATGGCTGTTCTTTAAGTCTCTGCTCACAAGATGAATAATATTCTGTTTTATTTATCCATCATTATCGTATTTAAGGTTTTCCATTGCTGTGAAGAAATACCATGACGAAGGCAACTTGTATAAAGGAAAATATTTAATTGGGGCTGGCTTAAAATTTCAGAGGTTCAGTCCATTATCATCATAGCAGAAAGCATGACAGCATCCAGATAAGCATGGCACTGGAGGAACTGAGACTTGTACATCTTCATTCAAACGAAGCCAGGAGTAGACTGTCTCAGCAAAAGCAAGGAGATGAGTCTTTAAGCATGCCCACACTGACAGACTTCCTCCAGTAAGGCCACACCTACTCCAACAAAAGCTCCTAATAGTGCCACTCCCTGGGCCAAGCATATTCAAACCACCACACTCACATTTTTATTATCTTTTCATCGGGCAGTAGACATTTGTGTTTATTCCTTCTCCTTGCTATCATAAATAGAGCAACAATAGACATTATGTGCCAGTATCACTATGGCAGGGTATGGAGTTCTCTGAGTATATACTCATAAATGAAAGGATTAATTAGAGCTTTGTGATTATAGAGAACTGGAATGTTATGAACTGAGTGGTAAATTATCATGGGTGGTCTTTGGAACTCCTCAACAGCCATTTGTCCTACCTCTGTGCCTGAATATCCTGTGATTACCATATGACACTCTTGTGTTATATTAATAGAGCACTAGTTTCTACCAGCCTAAAAGATAGAATACCACCAGATAGTATATAAGTGCGGGGATTTTACCCTCTTGCTATAACCTATGTTCAAATGTTCAATATTTGGAAAGTGTAAAGTAAAGCTTTGGAAGTCAATTTTTGCAAAAATAAGGCCTTGATTTATTACTTCCTTTTTATCTAATTGAAGAAGCATCATGAAACTTTTATATTGGAAAATGGTTTGGGAGACAAACTAAAATCATAATTTTTGTCACTCATAATTGGGTACAGAATAATTACACTTTCTTCATTCAAGGTAAGAACTTTCTTTTTCATCAACAATCCCAATATAAAAGGTTAATTGTATACCGTTCAGTTAATATCAGACTGTTCTGAAGAAGGCTTGACTCCAAAAAAAGCCGTCCAGTACCACCACAAATTTTACAGCAATAGTTCAGGCTACTATGATTGCTTTGTTAATTATAACTGTTCCTTAGTCAATTCTTTAGACAATATTGTTCTTTTACAGATTGTAAATGTATTACTATCAAAAATGTGATACACAAATAAGAAAGCAAACAAATAAAAGAATTATTTAATAAAGAAATGACCCTGCTCTACTAAGTGCCATAGAGTCAACCAAACAGTAGCTTAAAGAAATATTACTTTTTGCTCTATGAAATTTCTTCTCTCTAGTTTCTAATTACAATGTATCTTCACCCTTTCTCTCATCTCTCAAACATCTCTCTTGCCCTCCCACACACTCTTAAATTCATGGCTTCTGGTTCTTTAATCGTTACTATTATATGGTACATTTAGAGTTACCACTTAGTATTGGATAACCAGTGAGGGGCTCTTCTCTAGGGAAGACTAATTCTTCTCTCCCAGAAGACATCAATTGCTTATAGTTCTTCATCTAGGGTTGGGACCCCATGAGACCTTCCCTTTCCATGTTAGTATCTTTATCAATTTACCTTTGTGTGGATACTATGGGTGTGTGCCTTCCCTATCATTTCTAGGGTTGGGGAGATATTGTACAGCAGATGTTCTGCTCCTGTAGCACTTACAGCCTTTCTGCCCTCTCTTCTGCAATGTTCCCAGAGGCTTAGGTATAAGAACTGGGCAGTACCTGTATCAGTTGGGAATGGGCACACAAGGTCACGTGGTCTCTATATTTTAATAAAATTTGGCATTCTAAAATAGTCTTTGACTATTATTAAAAAATAGAAGCCTCTTTGATGAGGAGTGAAAGTTACACTTATATGTGGATAATAGAAAAATATTTAAGATGAAGTTAGAAAGTTTACTGATTAAGAGAATATTAGTAATAAGCTTTTCTCTAAGAAATATGACCTCATAAGCTACAATTACTGGCTAGACGTTTATAAACGGGCATGATTTCCCTAATGTTAAGTGGATCCTAAGTCCAATTAGGCAGCTGTTTGTTACCATCAAGACATAAGTGACACTATATATCACAAGTGTTCCAATCAATATCCATCCCACACAAATATTTGTTGAATGAAGATTATCTAATGAGGATTGCCTTGGATTAACATTCTCAGAAGAGTTATTAGATTAACAAATTTGAAAGCTATTAAGTTGAATATGAGGAAAATAAATTACAAGAAGTTGTTTGAAATAGAATTTCTCCGAGGAATCCTATTTTGGCACATTCCTTATCTGCATCATATGAAACTTCATAGAGCAAGGGAGCAGCTAAGATAATCTATGATAGCTGCCTAGCAGTTAGGAAAAATGTCAGAAAGATAAATATTCCTTTTAGTCTGGTGAATGGATAGTAATTCTTAGAAGAGACTTACAAACACTAAGTGTTCATCATTTATTGAGCACCAGTTATAGCACAAGTGTCTATTAAATATCATAATTTAAGACTACCCAGAAGACTCATAAATCAGTTCTTTGAGTCAGTATAATCTGCTTCCTCACAGTTATCAAAATAATTTGAATAAAATGTTTGATAATATGGTCTCATCTCCCCACATTTTATTCTTCCATATAACAAAAATACACACAAAAGAATGCAAACAGGAAACTGGAGCCATTGAATACAAGTAACCTAAATGACCTTGTATGCCACAGGGCTAGAGAGATGGCTCAGCCATTAAAAGCCAGGGTCACACCCACTCTACAGAGGACAGTTGACAGCCACACCCACTCTAGAGAGGACAGTTGACTAATCTGTTGCTTGCTCTCTGTTCACTTTGTTCTCCGCGGCTTTTTCAACTCTTTTGATTCATTTCTGCATTGAGCACTCTCTTCCTTCTTTGGGTACGTAACTGAATTTCAAGGCTCAGCTTACTCAAATACTGAATAAAAATTTGGGGAGAATGTGGAAGTGAAATAATAAAATCTGTATATGAATACACAGTAGCTGTCTTCAGACACACAAGAAGAGGGCCCTGGATGCTTTGAACATAGTTGTGAGCCACCATGTGGTTGCTGGGAATTGAACTCAGGACCTCTGGAAGAGCAGTCAGTGTTCTTAACCACTGAGCCCATCTCTCAGCCCATAAAATCTCAATGCATGTACAAATATTCTATTATCTGAATTTATATATAAATTTCCCCAGATACTCCTGCTTATTTTTATTAAGAGCACAGTAGTCATAAAAAGTTTCAAACAAAAGTTTAATGACAATTATACTAAACAAGATATTCTTTTAATATTTAATATTTAACAGGGTGTGTGTATATGTGTGTGTGTATTTGTGTACTTAAAGCAATAATGGTAACAAACAGCCTTCTTAGAGAGGATTTTCTTTGGAAGATTCAGTAGAAAGTATTTTTTAGGGCAGAAGCCAACCAAAGATCTCTTTAGATAGGAAGATCATGAGAATTTTTCAGAACAAAAAGAGATAATTTTGAACAAATCCTAGTTTAAAAAAATGTATAATGATAGCGAGAGAAAAGATTCAATGGGTTCACAAAGTATCTGTTGATGCAAGAAGCACAGTGGTAAATAAGTTAGCATTCTAAAATACATTAGATTATTAATTTTAAGAATTTTATATATGTACATGATAAAATGTGATCATATCTATGCCAACTTCCCCCTCAAACTCCTCTCCTATCCCCCTTAACATTATCCTCCAAATTTCTGCACCCAGGCCCTGGGCTGTTGGGGGGGGGGCATCAGGGTGCCAACTGAGCCAGGAGGTTTTTTTTTTTGCCCGGGCCACCATTTTGCCTACAGGACACCAGAGAGCTCTAGCAGGCAAAGCCGGTAACAGGCATAGCCTGAGGCTAACAAAGCGGGGGTCTAGGCCCCCAACAGGCCCTGGACTGACCCCAAGAACTGGGCAGCTTGGTGGGCCATCTGTGTGTCAACCCGCCCAGGAGGTTGTTAGCCCAGCAGACTCTCCCAGCACTTTCAGGGAGCTCGAGCACACACGCCCGCCTTCCTGGCCACCTGACAGACCCAATTAACAGTCATAGCCCGAGGGGAACTTTGATCGGACCTTGGCCTCCCAGGCTTTTACCTAGACACAGGGCCTGAGCAGCCAGGCTAGCCTTGTGTGCACCAAGCCGGTTGGGAGATCGGCTGCCCAGAACAGTGATCAGCACGCGGAAAAGGTCCTGGCAGCATACACCATCAGCACTCCCTGAAGGTGCAAACGGGTACCATCTGGTTCACAGACATAATCTGTGGCAAAGTACACTAGAGCTGCAAGGGCACCCAAGAGGAAGACAGCACATCAGCAATCAGCTACAGGGGAAACCCAGCCATATAGTGTTGCAGTAATAGCCCCAGAGCCCCTCAGGAGGCCCAAACACAAGCCAGGGACAAGACCAACTAACTCCAGAGAACAAGATGGCAAAGGGCAAATGCAGGAATGCTACTAACAGAAATCTAGGCAATATGGCAGCATCTGAACCAAACTCTCCAACATCAGCAAGTCCTGGTTATGCCAACACACCAGAGAAACAAGATTTTGATTTAAAATCACTGATCATGATGCTGCTAGAAGAACTCCAAATTTCATGTTTCTTTCTTTTAATGACCCAGTATATCCAGTTGGTGCTGCCCATGTGAGCAGGGCCACCAGTGGGAAATGACTTCTGTCAGACCTCCTACCTCCTCACCTTTCCTCTCCATCTGAATCATACAAAGCCAGACAGAGGACTTGCAGGAATATTTGTGAAGAAGAAAATTTCCAAGAAACCAACTGCAACCAATAGAAATCTGAATTGAATTATATGAAGAAAAGTCAAAACTAGTGTAAAAGAAAAATAAATAGAAGCACTGGCACCAAATAAACATAGAGAAACTTACTAATGAAAAAGTATTTTTTTTTCAGGCAATAAAACTTAGCCAATACTTATGTGATGGAAACTCTCAACCTCCGTCCACTTTCCCAAGATTATAGGGTAAGTTTTAATTATGAAGGCTCCAGAGACTTTTCTCAAATACAAAATACTACTTAAAGATACAGGATATCAAATTCCACCTTATATACCATACTGCATAGAAGTTGGTTTCCTGGGTTTTGTCATGAGGAAAAAAATACTTCCAAATAAGTAACTTTCCAGTTTAGCATATGTTTCTGTGCATTGAGGACCAGTTTGGTAATCTTGATGCTTTGAGGGAAACCAGGTAACTTTCATCTTTCTGTTGTCATGGTTCCTCTTCTACACTGTAGCAATACATGGAGTCTTGATTGACTTCCCTCTCCCTCCAAATACTCCAAATAAGTACATTTGTCTTATTTGAAAGACCAAGTTCAAGTGTCAACATCACCAAAAGGTGGGCAAAGTTGATTGCAGTGAGGTAGAAATGCCTTAGTGTACTTGAGCAAATATACTCATTTGCATTGCACTTTTACTTTAAAACAATTCAGGACCGGAGAACAGTGTCAATAGTTAAGAGCACTGTCCACTTTTCCTGGGACCCAGGTTCAATTCCCAGCACCCACATATATTTATGTGTGTGTTTATTTATTTTTGTATATATATATGCATATATTTTGATGCATATGTATGTATACATATATATGTGATATCACACACACACACACACACACACACACACACACATATATATGCATGTATCACAGCTAGGTATAAGTTACCAAAGGACCATCAACCATTAATGAAATGGAATTATTCTATAGAAAGTATTACTACTTTACAAATAATTAAACTGTTAAAATCTACTTAAGGTTGCATAATAGTTAATAGTAGGTTACATAAACATATAAGGGTTAGTAACAAAAAACATGAGGACACCTTCATTTAACTTAGTTTTATGTTACATCTTAGAGAACTGTACCTTACTTCTCATGGTACAACTATTATGCCTTAAGCCTTGCACTGCCTTGATGCACAGCAGGCTATACCCTTCAAGCATTATCAGTATAATACAGAGCTTGTTCCATGGTGAAGTTACCTAATGGACCATTTCTTAAAACACATTCTCAAAAATGTTTGCATAAGTGTAATTGTGGCACTGACTGATAGTGGTTTCATTTCTAATGTCTTCATAACTTGTGATCCACTCACATATCAAGTACTCTGAAATTTCTTGTAAATATTACTAAAAATAAGTATTAATTTCAATACACTCAAATGATCTGTGACTATCAAAACTTTCAACCTATAATGGTTGGGCTATTTAGGAATTTTGAGGTGGGGAGCTAATAAAGATATAACTTGCAATTAGTGAGTGAAGATTGTTATAGGATATAACCTAAAAGTAGATTTCTCAACTCAAAACTAATAATTTAGAAATAGTGGTCAAACCCCTTCTTGCTTTATTCTGGATGACCAAAGAGGACATATTCTTTTCATATTTTATTAATCATTCCATTTGTTTATGTCTCTAATGATATCCTACTTCCTGGTTACCCCTCCACAAGTCTCTCATCACACAATCTCCCTCTCTCCAACCCCTCTGCCTCTATGAGGGTGCTTCCCCACCAACCCACCCACCCCTGACCTATTGTTCCAGCATCACCCTAAGCTGGGGCATCAAACCTCCACAGGACCAAAGACCTCCCCTCCCACTGATGTCAGACAAAGCCATTCTCTGCTACCTACGTATCTGGAGTCAAGGATCCATCACTGTCCACTCTTTGGTTGGTGGTCTAGTCCCTGGGAGCACAGGGTGGTCTGGCCAGCTGGTGTTGTTCTTCCTACAGGGCTGCAATTCCCCTCACAGAGCACATATTCTTATCTCATTAGTGAGGCTACACATTTTACTTGAAGACCAACATATTTTCCTACTGTTCCTTGGGAGAATTTTTAATCATCATTGGATTAATAATACAAGGTATACGTGTCAAATCATTTTGACTGTATATAACTGCTGCCTACTTAAGAAGCCACTCGCTAGACCAATAGCTACAACCTAGGAATCCAGGGCATCTGCATTTGAAATCTTCAATATAAGAACAGATTAGCTAACCTTCCATGTCTACTGTGTCTCAGCATAGCCTTGCAACATAGCTAACCCTTTTGCATTTTTGTGACATCTCACTTAATGCAACTCTTAAAAATACCATATAAACTTAAAAGTATCATATAAATTTTGTAGAAATATGCACACAAACCATCTAGTTTACATGTGCTTAAAGAAGCCCTGAGAAAATTCTAGAGAAAACCATTGCTTTAGTGTATTTATTGAAAGCTGTTTCAGCTAATATGATGGCGAGAGCTAGGACAGAAAAAGCAATATTTGCAAAAGAGACAAAAACCCAATTTATAGTGTTTAAGAACTATTTAATGTATTTCAAAATAAAATATAATGAAACGTGTTTTTTATAGGATGCGGTTTGTAAGATTTTCAACCACTAAGAGAAGTTTAGTGGAGTAATAAGAGAGAGTTAAACTTGTTTACTAGGGCAACATGAAAGAGAGACAGCAGAAAAGGTTTTCTCAAAGTGGAAACAGATCTTGCTTCCTGGAACCAGAAATTTGCAAAAGGGATAGATGTAGAAGAAACAGATCTCCCTCTGTCCCCATGGACCCCAGGTATGCAGCTGCTCAAGTCAAATCCAAACCTGAAAGTTCATCTTAGATTCTGTCTCTCGTCCTCTACAGTTAATAAATCATGACATTCTGAAACTTTGGATCTCTGTCTCATTTTCCACATCTTCAAAGAACGATCTCTGTAGCTTCCTACATCTTCCTACCAGCCCTCACCCTTTATTTCATTATGACATTCTGTCTCTAAAGGAATACTTTTAAGGGTTTTTTTTTTAAGTAGATTGGCCATTCATATACTTTATATTCAATGTTTACTTGAAGTCCATATCCTATAGCACAGCAGAGCTGGGCAAGGTACCAGGCACACATCTGTAATCCCAAACTTTGGGAAGTAGAAGCAGGTGAATAAGAGTTGAAGGCCAGCTTCGACTACACAATAAGTTCAAGGTCAGCCTGGGCTACATGAGAATTGACTCCAGAAATGATTACAAGCAAAATAAATGAAACAGTCTATAGAAAAGCACATAATCCATGCAGTTTTTCCCATTGCCCTAAAGAAAGTTTTTCCCTTGGTACTCAGTGCCTAGAGCATTTTTTTAAATAATAGTTTTTCAAAGTCATCATTCCTTTTTATTTTGCTCAAAATTTCTTTTTCCTTTCCTTTCCTTTTGCCTAACAACTCTATATTATTCAATAGGCTGAATAGTCCTTCTACCTAAAACTTCCAGATCTCATCTCTTTCTAGAGTTCTATCATTACCCACACAGTACTAGGTGTTGCCAATAAGTTGGCTGGGGTCCATCGAGGGAACTTCAATGACTGGTGACTGACAGCTTGGTTTCCCTTGGTGTTTGGAAGCAGGGAGCAACAGCCATTGGTGAATGGACACTGAACCAAATGGAGGTGTCAAGTGTGGCAGGAACCAAGCACCTAGATATTATAGATCTTATGTAAGCATAGGGAGGTCAGAACTCCTCAGATTTGGTCTATGTCTGGCATTGAAGTTTCCAATGTAACATAGACATTCTTTGGAATTCTTTAATCCTTCAACAGGAGCGAGTGTTACTGTCCTCACCTTGCAGTCTTAAACTGTAGCCTGAGAGTATGAGTGCTGCGGGCTCTCTTTCCTGGTTCTTTCTAGCCTTCTTTAAGTCCTTCATCCTCGGCTCTGTCCATTCTTTTTCTGCGACCCTTTTTCTGCCATGTCTGCTTGAAAACTCTCCAGATTCTCCTCCTACAGCTGTCAAGCATATGGCTACGTTCTCACCTCTGCATTTCAGCTGTCCTTCTTCACATTACCTCATCAATCAGTACCACGCAGAGAAAACAAAGAATAAGAGAATCCTCTTATCCTGACACGTGCTGGAAGGCTAAGGAAAAGAACACAGAAGAGTCTCCTAAGAAACACCTAAGTGACTTTGGGCATCTTAAAGAACATAACCAGAAAAAAAGATGCCTGGAAAAACCACACCCTTGCTCCTTTTACACCACTTAATCCTTATTCTAAATCACCAGGGTAACTTTTTATCTTGGGGGAACAAGGAAATGGCAGAAGAGTCAGCTAGCTGTCACTGAAAGCCTGATTAAGATTTTTTTTCAAACAACCAACCAGAGGCTGTGCCATGGCAGACAGCTGCCATTATTGTGGAGTCTGCTCACGGTATTCATGGGGTGCAGCAAGGCTGATGGGGCCATCAGGGACGCTACACTAATTAGTTGAATGACAGTCCCTTTGTTGAAGGCAGCTAGAGCAGTAAGGGAGAATCTAGCTGCTGATTCCCAAATCGTCTCATTTTCCAACTCCTCTTTTATTCACCAAACAGTAAACATCAGAGGAATGCTTACAATTACAATCTTAATTTAGCCAATCACTAGCCCTAGGTCTTGAACTACTGTTAGGGTCCAAGAATCACTGAAGGAAATCTTCAGACTCAAATAGTATGGAAAGACAAAGAGCGTTATTCTGCAGGTATTAGCATCATGTAGGGCTCAACCATTCACCAAAAGAGTGATGAGCAGAAGAGCTCACAGCCCTCCTCCCTTTTATGCAGGGCAAGGAAAATTTACCATAACAATTAGGGATTCTCCATTACAATTGGTAGGGGACCAAACAGGGACATTAGTACAACTTTGATCGCTTATTAAGTTAGTTTTATAATATTTGGTGAGACCTTGAAGAGTTTCAGAAACCAGCTCAGTTCTAGCTCTGTCATCTCCTCCAGCCAGGTATTCCAGGAGCCAGGTGTTCAGGAGCTGACTCAGCTCCAGACTCGTCCTCCCTAAGTTCTCACTGTGACTTGTGATCCTCACTGATCAATGATCCACCATCAGTGGCTCTCTCTACAGATCCCAGATTGCTTCCTGGGAAATTGAAAGTTTTCCACTTTTGCTTTTAGACCTCTCACTGCTAACTTTGTTAATTCAGAATACTGGAGTGCTCTCCATTATCTAGTTGAAGGACATGTAACTACCACTAGTGCAAAGCCTCATCAGTGATGTAGTGAGAGCCCACAAAAAATGAGGTTGTGGTTCTGCCATGGGATAGTTCTAATCAGGTGAAACAGAAACGCCCTGTGGGACATAGTAATCTGTCCTGCTTCAGGACATAGTAATCTCTCTGCAGTCTATATGGTCGTATGTATAGTGAGACCCCAAGTGCCCAGAACACATCCAGAATATTATAAGCTACTTAGTCTTTTAAATACCACAGTTCCATTTTGGTTTTGTTGCACAATCCTGTCTTATACCTGAGTCCATGCGTGTCTTCCCATAATTGAAGTAGACAAATGGTTAAAATGCCCGAAAAGTCGCAAAGCATTATTAAATCTATGTACCATTAAGTCTGTTATGTCTTGCTAATATTTCCTGGATACTTGAAAATAAATGATACACCATCAGATTAGAGGCAAGTCTCACAATAGAAGCATTTTCAAAACTTGAAACTGCAGGCCACAGAAATATCATTTTAGAATAAACCTGTACTGATATTCCTGCAACATTTAGACATGCCTACCCACATACAATCACACAAATAAAACAAACAGAAATTATCTCTAAGCTGTACTTTTCTATCCTGTCATAATTAGAGAATTATTGTAAACATTTTCTAAAATTTCCAAACACTTCCTAAAATGCATAATACAAGGTATCAGAAAACACTGAAGATAAAACTAAGTCCCCAAAGCAAAATTTTCTTCTAGATTTACAAATAAACAGAAGGGGAAAAGAATCAAGAGAGAATGTGCTCACAAACACGTATGCAAATTTAATCAACAGAAACACAAAGGCCTTCGTAGCCCTGAGAAGCCACTGACCTTTTTGGAATTTAATTTCGTTCCTTTCTATTTGTTGTACTGAATTGTGACCACAGTTTCCTATTAAGATCACCACACATGAAATGAAAGAGAAATCTACTTGCTTGAAGCTCATTTGAAGCAGTATTTATAAAACTACAATGGCGTCATGTGGCACATTAGTAATGGGTAGGGCAAGGTACACAAGAAATGTCAATAGCAGTCATGTGTAACAGAGAGCAGGGGAGAGAGCATATTAATTCTGGGAAATCTGGCCCGGCTCCAAGATTTTTACAATCCCCAGACTATTTTTTAAGAAGTTCTCAAAATTGAATCACACATTTAAAATGGAAAAAAAAAAAGCCAAGTAACTGAATCCAACTCAGGTATGAAAGTGAAGATAAGAAAATGTAGCCAGCCCTTGGCTGCATGCTTCGAGCAGATAAAAATGGAAAACGGCCAAACCCTTTGACTGTGGGAAAGTCTCCCCATTTGCATTTTGTTTTATTTGATTCTTCAGGCAGTATATTAACGCACAGGGGATTACTATTATAATTTCCATTAGCATCGAAAGCGCTAGATTCCAGTTGAACGCATAATGTGTTATTGAAAACTTGATTTCTAATTTTTAATGGTTGAAAAAGCAAGTGATTATAGCCTTCTTCGAAACACTTTTTTTTAAAAAACGACCTTCCATTAAATTAGTTATATAGAAGAGAAGTGATGTAGTAATAAGAATGAAAATTGGGCTGTTTTTATCTTATGTGAAATGAAGAGATGGATAAAATGAAACAATAAAATTAGTTCACTTAACAAACAGATTTTGACTTACTAATATTGAACTAAATGCAGGGTTGGCATGAAGCAACTTTATAAAGGGGTTATTTGGGTAAATTGAGGTTCATTCAAATGGAGATTTGATACTTCCAGTTCTGAAACTTTTCAATTGTCATATTAAAAAAAAAAAACCTCCAAAAATATGTTTCACTCTTCCTTATTATTTTAGCTGAAAAAAAATGGAGCAAACTTGCAGGAGGGAAGGTTATTTTGGAGACATTAGCTAGTTTTAGGTAGCAAGCACATATGGATGGACTGATCAGACACTTGTCAGAGCTTCCAGAAGTATTCAAGGTTACATGCTCAGGACTGCAGGCATACATTCCATTATTCTTTCCAAACAACCCAATATTTTTATTAGTATTTATCCTAATTTAGTCATGCTGTCCATACATTCATATTCTGAGTAGCAGCTTTCTTTGTTGCTAATTTCAGCTCCCAGTTCCTGGTTCCTGTCATTCACGTTTCCCCTTTCTATCTATACTGGGTTCTTACTTTCCACCATGTTATTTTCTCCTTATTTCATCTGTTTGCTTGTTGTTTGTATCCCAGAGTGGCCGGAACTTACTATGCAGCTGGAGATGCCCCTGACTCCACCTCCAGCATTTTGTACCATGTCTGGCATACTCTAGATTTCTCTTTTTTATATTTTTTTATTTTTATTGATGTGTGTGTGTATATTCATGCCACATGTCTATGAGTTGATGCTGGGGTGGGGGGAGGTGCACGCGCATGCATGCATGCATGCAAGCCTTCAGAGGTAGACACAGAGCATTAGGGTCTTTGAAAATGGAATTCTGGATGATTAGAAGCTAGACAACCTGGATGCTCAAACTTCTGTGCTCTGGAAAAGCAGAACGTGTTCTTAAACATAAAACCGTGTCTCCACCCTTGCTCTGTATCTTAAAGGTCCTCCTATGTCTTTTCTTTCATGGAGCACAGCACTGGCTTTGAAAGCAAGCATAGCATTTGAATAAATGGTTATGTGTCCTCTATTTTTGCATTGGTATTTTTAAAGACAACTGCTGTAGATATTCCTGCTCAGGGCCTTATTTTTTAATTATATTCTCTTTTAAATTTACTTCAGGCATTTGAGAATGCTAAACACCTGATGGGTTCTGTGCACAACGACTCATTTCTTAACTTTTTATAATAATGTCAGTGTGTACTTTCCTCCAAGGCTTTCAAGGCATTTCCCAATTCTTACTTAAATAATTAAGGTTCCTCTCTTTTTTATGTTTCCATGGCAATGTCCTGTGTCCTGATATTTCAAATAAAAATACTTAAAAGAAAATTCATTTTTCATGATTATATTGCTTGTCTCAAAGAGAGTATTCCTAAAAGACATCTGTGAGGAGCATGAATAATTGCAAATATCACCTCAGTTAATAATAACTCATTACAGGGCAGTTACATCCTCAATACTAAACTAGTAGATTTAAAGCAGGAAAAGCATCCAGAGCCACGTTAAAGATTTTATGGCTGTCCATTAGTCATGTTCATAGATGCAGTTTCTGTTTAGAAGCTTACATTTGATGGACTTACAACAAACCTAACCATTAAGTTAGGCTTTCTCAAGTCTAGTCATTAGACAGATTTTCTTTGTGATAAAATGAAAATAACAATGTTGTTGCTGAGGTTAAAATAGCTTTATTTAGACACATAGATATTTTGATGATTAGTTTCATCTCAATAACTTTTGTCATGAAATCTGACCCTAGTGTGTATTTAGCAGGACCTTCGAAACTGCCATCTGCATTCTGAACTGCAAACACACCAAGTCACTTGCTGGTTATGCTGCCCTATCATAACTGATTGTCATGAACTTTCCTCCCCA
The DNA here is from genome assembly GCF_947179515.1 of Apodemus sylvaticus. Classification (NCBI taxonomy): domain Eukaryota; kingdom Metazoa; phylum Chordata; class Mammalia; order Rodentia; family Muridae; genus Apodemus; species Apodemus sylvaticus. The sequence continues at coordinate 34,412,020 of NC_067486.1, read as the reverse complement.
CCCCCGCAAGCTCTTGTTTTTCTCTCTTCCAATTCCTCTGCCTTTAAAGCTCTTTAGGGGTATTTCCCTAAAGAAGATCACAGTGGCAGTCTGCCTCCACACCCTGCAATGGACACCAGAGTAACCAGAGAAAAAGAGTCAGAACTGACTCTGAACTTTGCACACAGGTTTTTAGCCAGCCCAGTGTATTTTTGTGAAACAGTTTGGAGTTCAAGATAAAACAAATATTTACCACAAAGATTCTCACAAGAATCTTTGGTCATACGGATGTTAGGGGGAGGAATACATGCATGGAAAATGTGACCAAGGGGTGGCTTTAACCATATTCTGACTAAATGTAATGGGAATAGACTCCATTTTTCAACTGAATCATTTATATGTTAATAAGGTATCAAGAACAGTGATATGGCTACCAATGGAATTAATCACATGTTTTCTATTTAATCCAAAGACACTATGGGATATGCAAATGTTCAAATGTAATATTAATTGAACCAAAAAATAATATGACCTTGGAAGGTAGTCAACCAGAAATAAATGTTTATATAATGCAAAACTCCTTCATTTGAAAATAATATAGCAGTGAGGAAAGAGGGAGAGACTTGATTCTACCACACATTAATAAATTAAAATATGAACTTTTCCAAAGGAATATGCCAAAAATATGATGATATCAAAAAACTTGAACTTATAAAAAGGAAGAGTAAATACAGGCTATTTATTGCCTCCTAATAATGAGACATATGTATATCAAAATGAGGCTGGCTTGAATAGTATATGCAATATATACAATGCAGATAAAGTATAGTTCTTTACAGAATAAAAATCCATTTCCATCCATTAGATTAATGTTCTGAAGAACAGAAAGGTTGAGAGATATATTTATTCAGAAATATAGCCAAGTATTACTAGACTTTGGATACTTTGTGGAAAAGGTGTCTTATAATGTCTGTTTGCAAATATACATGTGGCTAGATTTGATGATGATATAGATAGATAGATAGATAGATAGATAGATAGATAGATAGATAGATACATAGATAGATAGATAGATAGGTAGATAGATAGATGATAGATAGATAGATGATGTATAAATGAAAAATTAATAATATGATGTGTTAATATGAGATAGAAACATAAATGATAGATGGGTAGTTAACAAAACAAAGGTAAACCAAAAAAACAAAGATAGATAGATTCATGGATAGATGGCAGATATATGGGTTTCTTGGTTAAGATTTCTTTTTTATGTGATGAAACACCATAACCAAAGCAAGATGGGGAGGAAAGTGTTTATTCTATTTAAACTTCTCTGTCAGATGTAGGGTTGGTGAAGATCTTTTCCCAATTTGTTGGTTGCCGATTTGTTCTTTTAACAGTGTCCTTTGTCTTACAGAAACTTTGTACTTCTATGAGATACCATTTGTCAATTCTTGATCTTAGAGCAAAAGCTATTGGTGTTCTTTTCAGGAACTTTCCCCCTGTGCCCATGTCCTTAAGTGTCTTCCCCAGTTTCTTTTCTATTAGTTTCAGTGTGTCTGGCTTTATGTGGAGGTCCTTGATCCACTTGGAGTCAATTTAGCACAGGAATTTGTGGCATATTGATTTTAAGCAAAACATACTCTGTTGATAGAAGAGTATATTTGAAATTTTGTGAATTGTGGGAAGTCATCCTGAGCTATTCGGACTTATGCTTACTCATAGGCCTAAGGTGGTGGCTGCTAAAATATGAGAACAATTAACTAGAGACTTCCCCATGAACTGTCAGTGCGAGAAGATTCCCAAGAATACCACAAGATGTCCCTGCCCTAACCGCGGAATGTTCCTGCTGGCGTTAACTCCAGATGATACATTACTGTTCATCACTGAAGAAAGTGAGGGCAAAAACCCAAGCAAGGAAAGAACCTGGAGGCAGGAACTGATGCAGAGGCATGAAGAACTGCTGTTTACTGGCTTGCTCCCCAGAGTCAGCTTGGCCTTCTTTCTTACAACCACAAAAGATTAGGAATTTTCCAATCAATAACTGTTTAAGAAAATGCCTACAGATGAGATCGGGCGCGTTCAGGGTGGATGGCCATACACAAACAGTCCCATAACCCCTAAAGAAATAAAAGGGGTCATAGAAAGTCTCCCAACCAAAAAAAGCATGAGACCAGTTGGTTTTAGTGCAGAATTCTATCAGACCTTCAAAGAATACCGAACACCAATACTCTGCAAACTATTCCACAAAATAGAAACAGAAGGAACACTACCCAATTCCTTCTACAAAGCCACAATTACGCTGATACCAAAACCACACAAAGATCCAACAAAGAAAGAGAACTACAGGCCAATATGAATACCAATGCAAAAATACTAAATAGAATTCTTGCTAACCGAATTCAAGAACACATCAAAATGATCATCCACCATGATCAAGTAGGATTCATCCCAGGGATGCAGGGATGGTTCAATATAAGGAAAGCCATCAATGCAATCCACTACATAAACAAACTCAAAGACAAAAACCACATGGTCATTTCACGAGATGCTCAAAAATCATTTGGCAAAATTCAGCATCCTTTCATGCTGAAAGTCTTAGAAAGAGCAGGAATTCAAGGACCATACCTAAACATAGTTAAAGCAATATACAGCAAACCAGTAGCCAACATCAAACCAAATGGAGAGAAACTTGAAGCAATCCCACTAAAATCAGGGACTAGACAAGGCTGCCCTCTCTCTCCATATCTTTTCAATATAGTACTTGAAGTTCTCGCTAGAACAATTAGACAACATAAGGAGGTCAAAGGGATACAAATTGGAAAGGAAGAAATCAAATTATCACTATTTGCAGGTGATATGATAGTCTACTTAAGTGATCCAAAAAATTCCACCAGAGAACTTCTACAGCTGATAAAAAACTTCAGCAAAGTGACTGGTTATAAAATCAACTCAAGCAAATCAGTTGCCTTCCTATACTCAAAGGATAAACAGGCTGAGAAAGAAGTTAGGGAAAGGACCCCCTTCACAATAGCCACAAACAATATAAAGGATCTTGGTGTTACTCTAACTAAACATATAAAAGATCTGTATGAGAAGAACTTTAGGTCTCTGAAGAAGGAAATCGAAGAAGACCTCAGAAAATGGGAAAATATGCCATGCTCTTGGATTGGCAGGATTAATATAGTTAAAATGACCATCTTGTCAAAAGCAATATACAGATTCAATGCAATCCCCATCAAAATCGCAACTCAGTTCTTCTTAGAGTTAGAGAAAGCAATTCTCAAATTCATCTGGAATAACAAAAAAACCCAGGGTAGCTAAAACTATTCTCAACAGTAAAAGAGCTTCTGGGGGAATCAATATCCCAGACCTCAAGCAATACTACAGAGCAATAGTGTTAAAAACTGCATGGTATTGGCACAGCAACAGACAAGTAGACCAATGGAATAGAATTGAAGACCCACAAATGAATCCACACACCTATGATCACTTGATCTTCAACAAAGGAGTGGAAAACATCCAGTGGAAAAAAGATAGCCTTTTCAACCAATTGTGCTGGTTCAACTGGAGGTCAGCATGCAGAAGACTGTGAATTGATCCATTCTTATCTACTTGTACTAAGCTCAATTCCAAGTGGATCAAGGACCTCCACAAAAACAACAGACACACTGAAACTAATAGAAAAGAAACTGGGGAAGACCCTTGAGGACATGGGCACAGGGGAAAAGTTCCTGAACAGAATACCAATAGCTTATCCTTTAAGATCAAGAATTGACAAATGGGACCTCATAAAATTACAAAGTTTCTGTAAGGCAAAGGACACTGTCAAAAGGACAAAACAGCAACCAACAAACTGGGAAAAGATCTTCACCAACCCTACATCTGATAGAGGGCTAATATCCAATATATACTTCTTCAGAGTCTTGAAGTTCTTGTCATACAGATCTTTCACATGTTTGCTAAGTGTCACCCCAAGATACTTTATACTGTTTGTGGCTATTGTGAAGGGGGTCATTTCCCTAATTTCTTTCTCAGCCTGCTTATCATTTGAGTATAGGAAGGCCACTGATTTGCTTGAGTTGATTTTATAACCTGCCACTTTGCTGAAGTTGTTTTTCAGCTGTAGGAGTTCTCTAGTGGAGTTTTTTGGGTCACTTAGGTAGACTATCATGTCATCTGCAAATAATGATAGTTTGACTTCTTCCTTTCCAATTTGTATCCCTTTGACCTCCTTATGTTGTCGAATTGCCTGAGCTAGTACCTCAAGTACAATATTGAAAAGATAAGGAGAAAGGGGGTAGCCCTGTCTAGTCTCTGATTTTAGTGGGATTGCTTCAGGTTTCTCTCCATTTAGTTTGATGCTGGCTACCGGTTTGCTGTATATTGCTTTTACTATGTTTAGGTATGGGCCTTGAATTCCTGTTCTTTCCAAGACTTTAAGCATGAAAGGATGCTGAATTTTGTCAAATGCTTTTTCAGCATCCAATGAAATGACCATGTGGTTTTTTTCTTTGAGTTTGTTTATGTAGTGGATTGCATTGATGGATTTCCGTATATTGAACCAACCCTGCATTCCCGGGATAAAGCCTACTTGATCATGGATCATGGTGGATGATCGATTTAATGTGTTCTTGGATTCGGTTGGCAAAAATTTTTATTGAGTATTTTTGCATAGATGTTCATAAGGAAAATTGGTCTGAAGTTCTCTTTCATTGTTGGATCTTTGTGTGGTTTTGGTATCAGTGTAATTGTGCCTTCATAGAAGGAATTGGGTAGGGTTCCTTCTGTTTCTATTTTGTGGAATAGTTTGAAGAGTATTGGTGTTAACTCTTCTTTGAAGGTCTGATAGAATTCTGCACTGAAACCATCTGGTCCAAGGAAATGGAAGAAGACCTCAAAAAATGGGAAAACCTCCCATGCTCATGGATCGGTAGAATCAATATAGTTAAAATGGCCATTTTGCCAAAAGCAATATACAGATTCAATGCAATACCCATCAAAATCCCAACTCAATTCTTCACAGAGTTAGAAAGAGCAATTATCAAATTCATCTGGAATAACAAAAAGCCCAGGATAGCTAAAACTATTCTCAGCAACAAAGGAAAGTCTGGGGGAATCAGTATCCCTGACCTCAAGCAATACTACAGAGCAATAGTGTTAAAACCTGCATGGTATTGGTACAGTGACAGGCAGGAGGATCAATGGAACAGGATTGAAGATCCAGAAATGAACCCATACACCTATGGCCACTTGATCCTCGACAAAGAGGCTGAAAACATCCAATGGAAAAAAGATAGCCTTTTCAACAAATGGTGCTGGTTCATCTGGAGGTCAGCATGCAGAAGAATGCGAATTGATCCATCCTTGTCTCCTTGTACTAAGCTCTAATCCAAATGGATCAAGGACCTCCACATAAAGCCAGACACTCTGAAGCTAATAGAAAACAAACTGGGGAAGACCCTTGAGGACATCGGTACAGGGAGAAAGTTTCTGAACAGAACACCAATAGTGTATGCTCTAAGATCAAGAATTGACAAATGGGACCTCATAAAATTACAAAGTTTCTGTAAGGCAAAGGACACCATCAAGAGGACAAATCGGCAACCAACAAATTGGGAAAGGATCTTCACCAATCCTACATCAGATAGAGGACTAATATCCAATATATATAAAGAACTCAAGAAGTTAGACTCCAGAAAACCAAACAACTCTATTAAAAAATGGGGTACAGGTTAAACAAAGAATTCTCAACTGAAGAACTTCGGATGGAGGAGAAGCATCTTAAAAAATGCTCAACTTCATTAGTCATTAGGGAAATGCAAATCAAAACAACCCTAAGATTTCATCTTACACCAGTCAGAATGGCTAAGATTAAAAATTCAGGAGACAGCAGGTGTTGGAGAGGGTGTGGAGAAAGAACACTCCTCCACTGCTGGTGGGGTTGCAAATTGGTACAACCACTCTGGAAAGCAGTCTGGCGGTTCCTCCGAAAACTGGGCACCTTACTTCCAGAAGATCATGCTATACCACTCCTGGGCATATACCCAGAGGATTCCCCACCATGTAATAAGGATACATGCTCTACTATGTTCATAGCAGCCCTATTTATAATTGCCAGATACTGGAAAGAACCCAGGTATCCCTCAACAGAAGAGTGGATGCAAAAAATGTGGTATATCTACACAATGGAGTACTATTCAGCCATTAGAAACAATGAATTCATGAAATTCTTAGGCAAATGGATGGAGCTAGAGAACATCATACTAAGTGAGGTAACCCTGACTCAAAAGGTGAATCATGGTATGCACTCACTAATAAGTGGATATTAACCTAGAAAACTGGAATACCCAAAACATAATCCACACATCAAATGAGGTACAAGAAGAAAGGAAGAGTGGCCCCCTGTTCTGGAAAGACTCAGTGAAGCAGTCTTTGGCAAAACCAGAACGGGGAAGTGGGAAGGGGTGGGTGGGAGGACAGGGGGAGAGAAGGGGGCTTGCGGGACTTTCGGGGAGTGGGGGCCTAAAAAGGGGAAATCATTTGAAATGTAAATAAAAAATATATCAAATAAAGAATATCCAATATATACAAAGAACTCAAGAAGTTAGACCCCAGAAAACCAAATAACCCTATTAAAAAATGGGGTGCAGATCTACACAAAGAATTTTCACCTGAAGAACTTCGGATGGCTGAGAAGCACCTTAAGAAATGCTCAGAATCATTAGTCATTAGGAAAATGCAAATCAAAACAACCCTGAGATTTCACCTCACACCAGTCAGAATGGCTAAGGTTAAAAATTCAGGAGACAGCAGGTGTTGGTGAGAATGTGGAGAAAGAGGAACACTCCTCCACTGCTGGTGGGATTGCAAGATGGTACAACCACTCTGGAAGTCAGTCTAGCAGTTCCTCAGAAAACTGAATGTGACATGTCCAGAGGACCCTACCACTCCTGGGCATATACCCAGAGGATTCCCTGGCATGCAATAAGGACACATGCTCCACTATGTTCATAGCAGCCTTATTTATAATAATAGTCAGAAGCTGGAAAGAACCCAGATGTCCCTCAATGGAGAAATGGATACAGAAAATGTGGTATATTTACACAATGGAATACTACTCGGCAATTAAAAACAATGAATTCATGAAATTTTTAGGCAAATGGTTGGAACTGGAAAATATCACCCCAAGTGAGGTAACCCAATCACAAAAGAATACACATGGAATGCAATCACTGATAAGTGGATATTAACTAGCCCAGAAGCTATGAATACCCAAGGCACAATTAGCATAACAAATGACTCCCATGAAGAAGTAAGGAGAGGGCCCTGATCCTGGAAAGGCCTGATCCAACATGGTAGGGAAGTACCAGGACAGAGAAAAAAAGAGGGAGGTGATTGGAGAATGGGTGTAGAGAAGGCTTATTGGACATATGGGGTGGGAGGAACTGGGAAAGGGGAAAGCATTTGGAATGTAATCAAAGAATTTAGAAAATAAAAAAAAAAAAGAAAAAGAAAAAAGAAAATTCCTACAGGTTTGCCTACAGCCCAGATCTTATGAAGGCAATTTCTCAGTTAAAGTTCCCGCTTCTCAGATGATCCTAGCTTGTATGAAGTTGACCAAAAATTAGCCAGGATAGTGAGTAACAGACATGTAGTTAGATATGATAAATATGATAAAATGAACTTGTGCATATACATATACACATACACATACACATATATTTCACACTTTCACAGACAACTTCTCTATTACATATAACATAATCCTCTGAAGGCTCAATAGGATAATAAAAGATTCCCAGTCTTCAGGGAAGGGGAGGGAACTGCATAATAATGCATTTTTAGAGTCTAAATTGAACTATATGTTTGTGACAGTTATTTAGGAAATTCCAAGTTTTTCATGGTCTCTTTAAGTATGGGGTCTGGCAATAAAAAAAATAATCTGGCATTTATCTTGTGGAATTCAAGCAACCACAGAAGCCCAAATAAATCTAATTTCCATAGTTCCTGTGATTTTAGTACCCATTTGCTGCATGGAAACTCTGTGTTTGCTATTAAATTAAGACTATGAATATCATGTAATGTGTAAACTACAAATATGCCATAACTCTGGAATGATAATATAAACTTCAGTAGCTACAAATATAATCAAGGCTGTGAGTCCTCACTGCATTGAGGGACCTGTCATTTCAGAAGCTCAGAGTCAGAAGTGGTAAAGGTGGTAATTTACATATGCCCTTCTCTTTCTCAGAACTGCCATGCATATGCTTTAAAACAGAAAATATGTACTGAATTTATTTTAAAGGGATTGTATTTTTTAGAAGTAAGTCTCACAGAGCATGGTGGTACATGCCTTTAATCCCAGTACTCTGAATGCAAACTGGATCTCTCTGAATTCAAAGTCAGCCTGACCTATGCATCAAATTTTAGGCCAATGAAGGCTATAGAGAAAGACTTTATCTCATAAAGAACTGAAGCAAAATATAAATTAACACTCCTGCGGGGGCTTAAGTAGGTATGACACCCATAGACTCATGTGTTGGAATGCTTGGCCCATAGGGAGTGGCACTATTAGGAGATTTGGCCTTGTTGGGATAGATGTAGCTGTTGGAGAAAGAATGTCACCGTGGGTGCAGACTTTGAGGTCTCCTGTGTTCAAAACCAGCCTATGGAGTAGAACACAGTCTCCTTCTGCTGCCTGCAGAACAAAATATAGAACTTTTGGCTCCTTCAGCACCAAGTCTGCCTGCACAGTGCTATGCTTCACATCAAGACCATAATGGGCTAAACCTCTGAAACTATAAACCAACCTCAATTAAATGTGTCCTCTTATAAGAGCTGCCATGGTCATGGAATCCCTTCATATCAACGGTAATCCTAAGACATCTCCTAAAAAACATGCTTACAATAGAATCAAATGCTTAAGTAGTAGATAAACACAGATTTGGTCCTGAAAATGAAGATGAAGGCAAACACTGAGCTGCTATGCTATCAAGTAGTACATACTAAGGAGAAGCAACACTATAGGTGGGTATTTACAACATCCCTGAAGGAAAAAAACAATATAGAGAGGATGATGAGTTCCACTCCTAGTCACAAATGTTGGAACTCATACAAAGTTCCAAGCAGATGGGATAGGTTCTGTGTAGAAAAGTCTCATGTAGAAACAAATTTACTTTTTGTTCATTCATTTATTTAAAGATGAGATTTCATTATGTAGTTCAGGATAACCTGGAATATACTATATAATTTGTTAGCTTCTAAGGTTATTTAAATAAGAATGCAGCCAATAGGCTAGTGTCTCTGAATACTTAGTCACCAAGAAGTGGACCTATTTTGGAAGGATTAGAAAGATTGGGAGGTCTAGCCCTGTAAGTGTAGATGTGGCCTTGTTGGAGATGTGTCACTGGCGGTGGCTTTGAAGTTTCAAAAGCCCACACCAGGTCCAATGCCTGTCTTCCTGCCTGCTGCTTGCAGACCAGGATGCAAAGTCCTCTGCTCTGCTTCAAAGCCATGACTATCTCCTTGAAATCATAATGATAGTGGACTAAGCCTCTAAAAGTGTAAGCAAGCCCCAAATTAAATATGTGAGAGGAAGAAATTCTTTTCTGGTCCAATCTACTTGGGGTTCTGTAGGTTTCTTGTTTGTTCATGGGCATCTCTTTCTTTAGGTTAGCGAAGTTTTCTTCTATAATTTTATTGAAGATATTTACTGGCCCTTTGAGTTAGGAATCTTCATTCTCATCTATTCCTATTATCCTTAACTTCGGTCTTCTCCAAGGATTTTCCTGGATGTTTGAGGTTAGAACCTTGTTTGCATTTTGCATTTTTGTTGACTGTTGTGTCAATATTTTCTATGATATCTTCTGCACCTGAGATTCTCTCTTCTATCTCTTGTATTCTGTTGGTGATGCTTGCATCTATGACTCCTGATCTCTTTACTAAGTTTTCTATCTCCATAGTTGTCTCGCTTTGTAATTTCTTTATTGATTCTATTTCCATTTTTTTTTATATCCTGAATGGTTTTGTTCAATTCCATCACCTGTTTGTTTGTGTTTTCCTGTATTTATTTAAGGAACTTATTTGTTTCCTCTTTAAGGGCTTCTTCTACCTGTTTACCCATGTTCCCCTGTATTTCTTTAAGGGAATTATTTATATCCTTCTTAAAGTCCTCTATGATCATTATGAGATGTGACTTTAAATCAGAATCTTGCTTTTCATGTGTGTTGGGGTATCTAGGGCTTGCTGTGGTGGGAGAAGTGGGTTCTGTTGATGCCATGTAGCCTTGTATTCTATTGCTTATGTTCTTGTGCTTGCCTCTCACCATCTAGTTACCTCTGGTGTTAGCTGACCTTGCTGTCTCTGACAGGAGTCAGTCCCTCCTTCAAGATTGGTTGTGATGGACCTCATGGAATTAAAGCTGTCTTTGGGTGTGGAAGGAGGTCTGGAGTGCCAGCACTTCCCTGGGCAGATTTGTGGGCCAGAAGAAAAATGTGTCCCCAGCAGGATGGCTCAACCAAGTTTCATGTTTCTTTCTCTTTTTGGGTTTTTTTTTATATTTTCTTTATTTAAATTTCAAATGTTAACCCCTTTCCTGGATTCCACCCTCCTGGAATCCCCCTATCCCACCTTCCCTCCCCCCTGCTTCTATGATGGTGTTCCTTCACCCACCCCACTCTCACCTCCCCACCCTCAATTCTCCTACTCTGGGGCATCTATCTAGCCTTCATAGGGCCAAGAACCTCTCCTCCCATAGATGCCTGACAAGGCAATCCTCTGCTACATATGCAGCTGGAGCCATGTGTACACCTTGGTTGATGGCTTAGTCCATGCAAGCTCTGGAGGGTCTGGTTGGTTCCATGTAATAAGGACATATGCTCCATTATGTCCGAAGATATAATTCACAGGCCACATGAAGCTCAAGAAGAAGGAAAACCAAAGTGTGGGTGTGTCAGTTCTTCTGAGAAGGGAAACAAAATATTCACAGGAGTAAATATGGAGATACAGTGTATAGAAGAAACTGAAGGAAAGGTCATCCAGAGAGTGCTCCACTTGGGGATTCACCCCATAAACAGTCACCAAACCCTGGTACTATGTGGATGCCAAGAAATGCTTGCTGAAAGAAGCCTGATATGGTTGTCTCCTGAGAGGTCCTGACAGAGCCTTGCAAATACAGGGGTGGATTCTCTCATCCAACCATTGGACTGAGTGCAGGGTCCCCAATGAAGGAGTTAGAGAAAGAACTGAAGGAACTGAAGTGGTTTGCAACCTCATTGGAAGAAGTTTCATGTTTCTTTTTTCTTATTCGATATATTTTTTATTTATATTTCAAATGATTTCCCCTTTTCTGGCTTCCCACTCCCCGAAAGTCCCATAAGACCTCTTCCCTCCCTCTGTTCGCCCATCCACCCCTCCCCACTTCCCTGTTCTGGAATTGCCCTATACTGCTACACTAAGTCTTTCTATAACCAGGGGCTACTCCTCCATTCCTCTTGGACATCATTTGATGTGTGAATTATGTTTTGGGTATTCCAATTTTCTAGGCTAATATCCACTTATTAGTGAGTGCATACCATGATTGATCTTTTGAGACTGGGTTACCTCACTTAGTATGATGTTCTCTAGCTCCATCCATTTGTCTAAGAATTTCATGAATTCATTGTTTCTAATGGCTGTATAGTACTTCATTGTGTATATATACCACATTTTTTGCATCCATTCTTCTGTTGAGGGATACCTGGGTTCTTTCCAGGTTCTGGCTACTATAAATAGGGCTGCTATGAACATAGTGGAGCACGTATTTTTATTGCATGCTGGGGAATCCTCTGGGTATATGCCCAGGAGTGGTATAGCAGGATCCTCTGGAAGTGATGTGCCCAGTTTTCTGAGGAACCGCCAGACTGATTTCCAGAGTGGTTGTACCAATTTGCAACCCCACCAGCAGTGGAGGAGTGTTCCTCTTTCTCAACATCCTCACCAACACCTGCTGTCTCCTGAGTTTTTAATCTTAGCCATTTTGACTGGTATAAGGTGAAATCTCAGGGTTGTTTTGATTTGCATTTCCCTAATGACTAATGATGTTGAGCAATTTTAAAGATGCTTCTCAGCCATCCGAAGTTCTTTGGGTGAAAATTCTTTGTTTAGCTCTATATCCCATTTTTAATAGGGTTATTTGCTTTTCTGGGGTCTAACTTCTTGAGTCCTTAATAGTTAGGTTCTGTACAATATCTTACATGTGTTCATTGCATCTACTGCCAACTTACAACAGTGAGAACTTTGTAACATTCCTATCTGCCTCATTCACATAGCCATTACAGAGAACACTGAATGTATAAACATAACTTTCCAAAGCTGTTCCTTGGAAATAATGAGTTTTTGAAATTCAGTATTGAAACAAATCTACATAGACACATAAATACCAATGAGCATGCTATCCCGAGTTTTACTCACATTTGAAGGTATTGTTCAAATCAAAACTATTTCATGAAATCTTTTCCAGGTAACCCAACAGAACTATTTCTCCCAACACATAAACTATGGTGTACAGGTTAAGATGTCCATGTTCTGTACATTTCTTTAGATAAAGAATGGTTCAGGTGAACTCTTATCCCTACCACATTTTTCTAGCCACTAATGGACAGAGTAGCTAAATCCTCACACTGACCCACAGGACAATCAGATTCATGTTATTCATCAACTTTCAGTTTAACCTAGAGCTCCATTAAAGTAAGATGTAATTTTCAAAGGGATTGGAGCTATGAAAGAGACTGGAATCTTCTAAAGGGCCTATTAAAGTTAAGAAATAAAAACTAAAACACTAGAAACAAACTCACAAAGCAGTTACATTTCCACGGACATTTGAAGCCACAATTTGGTCCGAGCACATAGTGACTTGTTAGTTTAATTTCTGGCACATGGGCCCTTGGTACTTGTCCTCAGCAAACCTTGTTGGTTCCAGATGCTGTAAGACTAATTTGCAGACTATTTAGAGGGGAGCTCTTATGTTGTCCATAACTCCAGGTACTGGGCCAGCTGGATACTTCCTCAGATTATACACTGTTCAGGCTTTTATCTGGGCCACTACTCAGCAAGTTCTGTTCTTAGCCATCATATAAATATTAAAGACATGTACATAGAGATTCTATCTCATTGCAATCAGAATGGCCATCACCAAGAAAACAAACTACAATTGATTGGCTCTAGATGGGTTAGATAGAATGTTTATGCTCTTTATACTCTAGAGATAGAATTGTAAATGTGTAATCACAGTAGAAACCAGTATGGAGGATCATCAAAAAAATAAATAAATAAATGAAAGTTTTACATGATCCAGCTAAACTATACCTCAGTATATAAAGAAAGAAAGTTTGGTCCTCTTATTTAAAAAAAATCACTGCACAACTGTAAACTATATTTGTTGGGATACTCTTCAAATATGGCCTAATGACCATCAACAAATAGATACACTGGAACCTTTGTCATAGAGGATAACACTTTGTCACTTACAAGAAAATAAATGAAATTAGAGATAACCATGAACATAAAATAATACAGACTCAGACAATTATCACATTGCATGTGCCATTTTCTATGTGGAATTTAGACTGTAAGAGACACAAAAGGGGACAAGAACTTTTGGAGAAAGATAAAGGGGTCACAGGAAGAAGCAAAGAAATAAGAAGGTGATGGAGATAGTGAGTATGGCCTAAGAACCAGTTATTTTATATAATTAATACGTTAATTTTTAAAACTTAAGAAATTCTGGCTTTCTACATCTTGAGAAAAGTACCTACTGTTTAGCCAATTGCAGGCCCCTGACTACTTATCAGCAATCTCCCTTTCAATATTCAAAATTATTCATCTACCAGACTCTGCAAGCCAGGTATGCAAAAGTTAGCAGGCTCCCTTGTGTCAGTCACAACACTTGATCATGTGTTGAGAAGCCAACAACCTTGCCTCAGCCAATTGGCACCATTCCAAGAATTTTCCTTCTCCTGAAGTTCTCTGCCTCTGCCTCTCCCTCTGCCTCTGTCTCCCTCCCTGCCCAGTGAGCCACAGATGCAGGTTCCTACTTCAACTGTTGCATAAGCCATTGGCCCTCATTCAGCAGCGCAGTTCCTCCCCAAAATGGTCACTTTTAATTCTCTGTCAATCTGTGGAATACAAAATGCTACCATACAGCCAGTCTCTGAAGAGCTGACAATTTCTCCTGCTATCCAATGTTTTCCAAATGACATCCTGCAAACTATTGCAAAACTCCAGGTACTAACAATTAGGCCCTGTCAAAATGCACAGTCTTATACATTGGTAATATGTGTAATGTCAGTAGACAAAGAGGAGAAAACCTTAGGAGATGTAGGCTATGAGGCAAGTTGCTTATCTGCAAATTAGCTAACTGCACGAAATCATCACAGGAAGAGATTTCAATAAATTAAAAGATACACATGTAGTAATCAAAGCTTATTCTCATAATTTTTCTGTTTTTCAGCCTTGATCTTTCAGCTCTTTAAGGCAGTAATGTTTTTCATAAAGGTTCTCTTCTATTAAATGATAGTAAGCAGCAGCCCCTGTGATTTTTCTCCATCAAGGGAGGGTAGACCAAGAAGTATCTTTGAAAAAACCTGAAAATAATGCACTATAGAATAAGAATAGATATATGAGAGAGAGGGGGGAGGGGAAGGAGAGAGAGAGAGAGAGAGAGAGAGAGGGAGGGGAAGGAGAGAGAGGGGGGAGGGGAAGGAGAGAGAGAGAGAGAGAGAGAGAGAGAGAGAGAGAGAGATCCAGAGTTCACAGCACCCTGGCCTTAGAGGGAATGTAGCCACACCACAGAATTCCAGAGAATGTTTCTGTGTATATGGTGGGTGCCACAAATGGACATGGGTGACCTTGAGAAAGTTCTTTTAAATCCTAATCATGGCAAAGATGCAGCAGGCTGTCACAGGAAAAAAAAGAGGCCCTGCTGACAGGGACCATGAATTTTGTAAGTTTAACTTACATGAATGGATAATGGAATATCCTTTCTTTCCAGCCAATCCTTACGTAACTCCAAGAAACTTGTGAGGCAAACACTGTGGAAGGATAAGAAATTCCCCCAAAACAATAAGATTAAATTTCCATGTTATATTAAGTTTTTTTTAAAAAAATTGCCTAGGTTTTGTACTATGATGACCCTATGGATTATAATTAGTATTCTCTTTAATTTAGTCCTTACTCTAATTAAATTTCTATTTTGTAATAAAATACTCTAACCAAAAAAAAAACCATAAAGACTAAAAGAGTTAACAGTGCTAGGTTTCTCTCTTAGTCAGTGGTCTATTGCTGTGAAGAGATGCCACAGCGCTCCATACCCATTTACCACCAGAAGAGTGTTGGCACACCTGTGAGCACAAGTAAGACCACCACTTCTGAACTGTGGAACCCTCCTGGAGCCCTCATGTCACTGGAACTGAGGAGCAGTCTGGGACCAGGATCCTTCAGGTTTCCATCTGTGCCCTGGACCTAACCCTGTGCCACAACTCTCCATACCCAAATTCATACCGGAGAGAACTGGTCTCCTAGGAGTCCTGACACATAGGCATGCAGGAGGGACAAGCCAAAGTCAGAGACAGCAAGACCAGCTAATACTAGAGATATTGAGATGGCAAGAGGCAAGGACATGAACATAAGCAACAGAAACCAAAGCTACTTGGCATCATCAGAACCCAGTTCTCCTACCATAGTGAGTCCTGGATATCCCAACACACCAGAAAAGCAAGACTCTTATTTAAAATTACATCTCATGATAATCATAGAGGACTTTAAGAATGACATAAATAGCTCCCTTAAAGAAATACAGAACATGGGAAAACAGGTAGAAGCCCTTAAAGAGGAAACATGTAAGCCTCTTAAAGAATTAAAGGAAAACAGGTAGAAGCCTTTAAAGAGGAAACATGTAAGCCTCTTAAAGAATTACAGGAAAACACAACCAAACAGGTGAAGGACTTGAACAAACCCATCCAGGATCTAAAAATAGAAATAGAATCAAAACAGAAATGACAAAGTGAGACAACCTAGAAGATAGAAAACTCAGGAAAGATATCAGGAGTCATTGAGACACACATCACCCACAGAACACAAAAGATAGAAGAGAGAATCTCAGTGCAGTAAGTACCAAAGAAAACATTGACACAACAGTCAAAGAAATTACAAAATGCCAAAAGCTTCAAATCCAAAACATCCAGGAAATCCAGGACATAATAAGAAGACCAAACCTAAGTATAGGTTTAGATGAGAGCAAAAATTCCCAATTTAAAAGACCAGTAAATATCTACAACAAAATTATAGAAGAAAACTTCCCTAACCTAAAAAAAGAGATACTCATGGACATACAAAAAGCCTACAAAACTCAAAATAGATTGGTCCTGAAAAGAAATTCCTCCCATCACATAATAGTCAAAACACCAAATGCACAAAACAAAAAAAGAATATTAAAAGCAGTAAGGGAAAAAGGTCAAGTAACATATAAAGACAGACCTATCAGAACTACACCCTACTTCTCACCAGAGACTATGAAAGCTAGAATATCTTGGGCAGATCTCATGCACACTCTAAGAGAACACAAATGCTAGCCCAGGCTACTATATCCAGCAAAACTCTCAATTACCATATATTGAGAAAACAAGATGTTCCATGACAAAACCAAATTTATACAATATCCACAAATCTAGCCTTATAAAGGGTAGTACACAGAAAACTCCAACACAAGGAGGGAAACTACACCCTAGAAAAAGCAAAAACGTAATCTTTCAGCAAACATAAAAGTAGATAGCCACACAAACATAATTACACCTCTAATAACAAAAAAAACAGGAAGCAACAATCACTTTTCCTGAATATCTCTTAGCATCAATGGACTCAATTCCCTAATAAAAATACATAGAATAACAGACTAGATACATAAACAGGATTCAGAATTTTGCTACATACAGGAAACACACCCCAGTATCAAAGACAAATACTACCTCTGAGTAAAGGACTGGAAAACAATTTTCCAAGTAAATGATTCCAAGAAACAAGCTTGAGTAGCCATTCTAATAAAATCAACTTAAAACTTAAGTTATCAAAAAAGATTAAGAAGGACACTTCATACTCATCAAAGGAAAAATCTACCAAGAAGAATTCTCAATTCTGAAGATCCATGCTCCAAATGC
This sequence comes from Apodemus sylvaticus, assembly GCF_947179515.1. Taxonomy (NCBI): domain Eukaryota; kingdom Metazoa; phylum Chordata; class Mammalia; order Rodentia; family Muridae; genus Apodemus; species Apodemus sylvaticus. The sequence continues at coordinate 34,394,849 of NC_067486.1, read as the reverse complement.
AAGGGCACACACATTCATAAAAGAAACTTTACTAAAGTCAAAGCACACATTGCACCTCACACAATACTAGTGGGAGACTTCAACACCCCCCTTTCATCAATGGAAACAGATTATGGAAACAGAAACTAAACAGAGACACAGTTAAACTGACAGAAGTAATGGACCAAATGGTTTAAACAGATATCTATAGAACATTTCATCCTAAAACAAAATATATATATATACTGTCTTCTCAGCTCCTCGTGGTACTATCTCCAAAACTGACTATGTTATTGTCCTCAACTGATACAAATAGATTGAAATGATCCCATGCATCTTATCAGATCACCACAGACTAAGGCTTTTCTTCAATAGCAACAAAAACAACAGAAAGCCCACATACACATGGAAACTAAACAATGATCTACTCAATGATAACTTGGTCAAGGAAGAAATAAAGAAAGAAATTAAAACTTTTTAGAATTTAATGAAAATGAAGGCACACATATCAAAACTTATGGGACACAATGAAAGCAGTGCTTAGAGGAATACTCATAGCTCTGAGAGCGTCTAAAAGAAAAAACTGGAGAGAGCATATACTACCAGCTTAACAGCATACCTGAAAGCTCTAAAACAAAAATAAGCAAATACAGCCAAGAAGAGCAGACAGCAGGAAATAATTAAACTCAGGGCTGCAATCAACCAAGTAGAAACAAAAAGAACTATACAAAAAAAAAAAAAATAGACAAAACCAGGAGCTGGTTCTTTAAATCTTTCCTTCCTTCCTTCCTTCCTTCCTTCCTTCCTTCCTTCCTTCCTTCTTTCCTCCTTTTTTCTTTCTTTTGTTCCTTCTTTCTTTCTTTTATTCTTTGTTTTTTATCAAATATAGTCTAACAGAAGTCAAACTGAGAAAGGAAACTTCAGTTGAGAAAATGTCTCCATCAGATTGTCTAGTATGCAAAAGATCATTGATTATTTTCTGGACTGATGATTTACTATTGCAAGTGCCATCCCTGAACAGCTGGAATAAGAAATCAGTCTTCGCACGATAGTAATTCTATTCCTTCATGACTTCTTCTTCAGTGCATACTTGCACTGAAGTTCATACTTGATTTCCTGTTCTGACTACCATTCATAAGTTACTGTAAGATATAAGATGAAACAAACTCCTCTCCAATTAAAAAAAAAGGAAAGCATTTAAGTGAAGGCTTGCCTGCAGTTTCAGAAGTTTAGCCCATTATCATTATAGTCAGAAGCATGATGACAAGCATGGTCCTGGAGCACTAGCTGAGACCTTCAGATAATGAATCGTAGGCAGAGTGAGAGAGACTGGTCTTGGCATGGCTTTGGAAACCTCAAAGCCCACCCCCAGTGACACATTTTCTTCATCAAGCCCTCATGCTTAGTCCTTCTAATCCTTTCAAAGTGGTAACCCTCTGGTTACTATGCATTCAAATTTATGAGTCTACTGGGGCCATCCTTATTAAAAGGATGTAGCCATCACCCAAGGTACAATTCATCATTGTGAGAAGTCAAGACAGAAATTTCAAACAGCTTGTTACATCCCATTCATCATCAAAGAGAAAAGTAAATTTGTACATGATCAGTTAAGTGCTTTCTTTTACCCAGATTTATTTCTCCGTTTTTTACAAAGCTCAGAATCTTCTGCCTAGGGAATGGTTTTGCCTACACTGGGGTGACTCTTTCCACCATCAACTGACATAAGATAATTCTGTATAGACATGCCCACAGGTCAATCCAACCTAAACAATACCTCATTAATACTTTTCTTCTTACGTGATTCTAGATTATATGAATTTGACAATGAAAGCTAACTATCACAGTCCTCCACCCTGTTCTGCCAGGTATTTCTGTGATACTCATAGACAAAGATAAGCCTTTTTTTTCATAGAGGATGATGAAATAGGTTTTCACTTTGTGCTGCAGCCTGACCCCACTGTGTAGACAGAACTGGCCTTAAAATATCAGAGATCCTTCTTCTGCCTCCAGATTTACAGGAAAGTAGACATTTGCTACATAACTAGCCTAAGATCATTCCTATCACGAGAATCTTTAAATGGCCTTGAGTTTAATTGGACTCAATGTTAATATATTCTGCATAATTAATGTTAACAAAGCATGAAATATGTGAACTGGGAGCATTACAAAATCATTTATTCTAATCATTTTTTTCAGATGAAGAAATTTAACCTCAAATGTTTAAGCTTTCCAGACCTCACATAAAGTTTTATAATTTTTTTTTCTCTTCCAGAAGACCTTTCTTCTTCTGAATATCGACAGCTGTATTTTCAGGAATTTCCTTGATGACTGGGACTCATTAAATGACAGGCCCATGCAGTTATTTAGACAGGGAAGGCACATTTAATATTATCGTCCCAAATCCCATCCTAGTGTTCAGAGTTCTTTTAGCAATGCAGTAGATGCAGCTGAGGAGAAGGCACAGTGGTGGGGCACTCACTGATCTTTAAGAGGACAGGGCTTTTGTTCCAGCATCCACATCGGAGAGCTCAAAAGTGCTTGTAATTGTATCAAGATCTGACACGCTAAGTTCTCTTTGTGGACCTGTGCTCATGTTTACACACACACACACACACACACACACACACGTCTTTTCTTTAAAAAATTAAAAAAAAAACATAAAAAGAAAGGACTACCTTTAAACAGATGGTCTTTCCCCACTCCTATTCCTCTGAACCACTGGTTGACAATTCACGCATGTGGTTTTGTCTCAAAGCCCTCACATCTCTCCTTAGGAGAATGACATGGGCATCATCTTTGCTGGGGTCTATGTTAATCAGAGATATATTGAGAGAGAGCATTAAAATTAGATTGAGAAAGGTCCCAGGCCTCCAGGGAGAAGATGTAACTTTACCATATGGTGCTAAGTAAAAGCAGCAGGTGTGAGGCGAGCCTTCAAGGGGGTTTACACGGATGCCTGACCATCTTAACCTGCCTCCTTTTATCTTCAGAAGTCTTCCTGCTTCCTTACTGCCTTTTAAATGTTTTCTTTTCTCCTCAAGGTTATGTTTAGCTTTAATTTAATCTGGCTTGTTCTACATGAAATTTTCAAGAGGAAAAAAACCTTAGATATATAAGTTTACATCTCTGGTCCCCATCCTTTCCTTTTCCCTTGTCCTCTTGCCTCTTGGTTCTATGTCTAATGTCAGCAGATGTCTAACCTTCTAACCAGGAATAGAACAGTATAGAAGATACAGTATCTGTGGTAGAATGAAAACCCAGAAAGCATCTCACCATACTCTGTAAAATGCTTATTCAGCAACTGTAAGGACCCATCTCCTACTTAGCTTCAGCTGTAAACTTAAGGCAGTCATGAGTAATCTGAGGAAGTCCGAATTGGGGAATTGACTCAATCAGATTGGCCTGTGGGCATGTCTGGGGGAGCTTATGTGATTGCTAATTGATATAGAAGAGCCTAGTCCACTGTGGGCAGTAAAGCCCCTAGGCCAGTGGGCCTGGGCCGATAGCTAGCACAAACCAGTAAGCAGCTTTCCTCTGTAGTTACTGCTTCTGTTGCTGCCTGATTTCTTGACTTAACTTCTCTCAGTGATAAACTGTGACCTGGAAGTGGAAGTCAAATAATCTCTTTGCTCCCCTAAGTTGCTTTTGTTCAGAGTGTTTTATCACAGAAAACAAAACAAAAAACAAACTAAATTAAAACTAGGGGTGGGAGAAGCAAACTGGATTAGATTGCACTCATGGCGATTACATGCGGCACTGCCCATCTTCCTTATGGCGTCCAAATGAAGACTGACATACTCCTCAAGCACTTCCCGGCATCACTTGCTCAACTTGGTTAGACCTGTCTTTACTAAATGTGTGGGAGACTGCGAGTTAAGATGAAATAACAGAAAACACTGAAAAGAAGTGTGTAGTTGCCATGTTACTGTTAATATCCCCTTAATAATATCGCTGTTTGTTTTGGTTAAAGTCTAGAATGTCACACAAGCTCATTTTTTCACACTTGGTTTTCTGCTAGTCTTGCTGTTTGGGGAGATTCTGGAAACCTTAGGCCATAAATCTTGACTGGTAGACATGGATTGGTGGCAGCAGGCCTTAGAAGGTGATAGCTGGCCCTGCTGACAGGTTCATTCTCAACTTCCTGACTCAGCCACTAGGATGTAAACAGGGCACACACACACACACACACACACACACACACACACACGTCGTCTCCCAATAACATGCATTAAGCCATTCCCACTGCAATGCCTTCCCCACTATGATGGACTGAAATTCTCTAAAACCTTGAGTCAAAATCTTATAACTGTAAATTGCCTCTGGTGAGTGTTGTGTTGCAGCCAGGAGAAAAGCAATGTAACACTGAAAGCAATGCTTTCACAATTAGGATTCACTGGTCTTTATCTAGTAAAATCTGTTGAGTCCCACTCTCTCCTGTATCAATTCTACTCCTCCCTACTCATACTTAGGCCTAACCTTTTCCATCAATTGTCCCTTCTAAATGTCATATGTAGAATTCTCAGGTTCTTTTACTTAATCATAGAGCATAGTTCTGTCTCAGATTTATATTACTCTCCAATCCAGACTACAATCTAAAGCATACTTTGAATCAAAATTAATGAAATTTACCAAACAAAAATGTCCTAAATCCCCAAGATTCATTATCATTTCTATGTGACATAGAATCAATATTCTTTGTGTTTCTAATGGTAACTATTTTCCCAGTGTGGAAGGTTAGCTTTTGTTTAAAAATAAATAATCGCATCTTGATTTCTGAATAAAAATTCTTTCTTTGAAACCAAGTGTTTACATTTATGGATGATCAAATCAATCTTAAGTAGTGACCACTCTGATCTAATTACAACACGAGCTCCAAAATCCAGTCCTATGTAGTAAGACCACTGGAGAAAATAGACACCATTGAGACTCTAAAAAGCCAACATTTTGATGTAAAACTTGCTTCCATTTTAGGAAGTTTTCAGATAGCTTGCCAGATGTCTACTCTATAAACTTTAAAATAATGTCTCCTCTCCCCACTGTAGGGCATTTCATCTACAATCCCTCCTTTGAGTCCTGAGAGTCTCTCTTTCCCAAGTATCTAGAGTCCATCTCCAGTAGAAAGACAGGGCATCAAGAGGAGGAATGGGGTTGACATCCCACAGTCAAAAACTCTGACCCAAAATAGTTCCTGTCTAAAAGATCTGCAGGGGAAAAGAGGGAGAAGAGACTGAGGGAAAGGAGGTCCAGTGACCATCCCAAATTGGGATCCAGCTCAAGGGGAGGCTCCAAGGCCTGACACTATTACTGATGATATGGTGTGCTTACAGACAGGAGCCTAGCATCCCTGTCCTCCAAGAGGGCCAACAAGCAGCTGAAAGAGTGAGATGCAGATACTTACACCCAACCAATGAACAGAAGTGGGGACCCCTGTGGGTGAACTAGGGAAAAGCTGGGAAAAGCTGAGCAGGGCAGCTCATAGGAAGACCAACAGTCTCAACCAACCTGGACCCCTGAGATCTCTCAGACACCAAGCCACCAACCAGGCAGCACACACCAGCTGATATGAGGCCCCCAACACATATACAGCAGAGGACTGCCTCTCTGAGTGAGAGACATGAACCTAGCCTTTGAAAGACTTGAGACCCCAGGGAGTGGGGAGGTCTGATGGGGTGGAGGTCGGAGGTAGGGACATCCTCTTGGAGATGAGGGAGGAGGTGTTGGATGAGGAATAATCAGAGGGTAGACTGGGAAGGGATAAAGACTGGGCTGTAAAAAATGATTAAAGAATAATATTTTTTAAAAAAAAAATTGAAATAACATCTTCTCATGCCAAGGCCTAAAATGGCAGGTCAGCAGACAGTGATAAGACTGAACCAGGTAACACTGGTTGACTCCATGTAGGCATGAGGGTCAAAACTGATTGGCATCCAAGCAATTTATACTTTATTTAATTAAACAAAATTTAATAGTTATTATAAGATTGTTTTAAATCATCCTGGAATGTTTTTGTTTGTTTGTTTGTTTGTTTGTTTGTTTGTTTGTTTGAGACAGGGTTTTTCTATATGGCCCTGGCTATCCTGGAACTCACTCTATAGACCAGGATAGTCTCAAACTCAGAAATCCACCTGCCTCTGCCTCCCAAATGCTGGGATTAAAGGCGTGCGCCACCACTGCCTGTGGAATGTTCTTTCAACTACCAAAAAAAAAAAAAATTACTTCTAACCTTTTTTAAAAAAAAAAAAAAAGCTAATTACTAGAAAGGTAGAAATAACTTTATGTATCCTTGCCATCTTGTAGTGAGCACATTACATTCCTTCTTTGTTCGTCCACCTCTGGTATTATTGAGGTCCTGCTGGAAATACCAACGTGGAACAAGGTATCATGACAACTGGATAAAACTATTTAATTTAGGAGTCATGCTCACAAGGGTTTTATTTTTTTTTTATTTGATTTGATATATTTTTTATTTACATTTCAAATGGTTTCCCTTTTTCTGGTCCCCCACTCCCCAAAAGTCACATAAGCCCCCTTCCCTCCCTCTGTTCTCCCACCCATCCCTTCCCACTTCCCTGTTCTGGTTTTGCCCTATACTGCTACACCGAGTCTTTCCAGAACTAGGGGCCACTCCTCCGTTCTTCTTGTACCTCATTTGATGTGTGGATTATGTCTTGGGTATTCCAGTTTTCTAGGTTAATAACCACTTATTAGTAAGTGCATACAATGATTCACCTTTTGAGACTGGGTTACCTCACTTAGTATGATGTTCTCCAGCTCCATCCATTTGCCTAAGAATTTCATGAATTCATTTTTTCTAATGGCTGAATAGTACTCCATTGTGTATATATACCACATTTTTTGCATCCATTCTTCTGTTGAGAGACACCTGGGTTCTTTCCAGTTTTTTTTATTTTAAATTGTAATGACTAATCCTCTGGTCCAATCTAGGTTTCAAAGTATTAATCACACAGGTATAAGGGAAGATAGCTATTCAAATAGTGCTGTAGTGAACTAGATAATGGGAGAGGAAAACATATTACCTGTACATCACTGTGTGATACAAAATTAATAATGAGACTCACAAGGGTTAAACTAACTTTCCAGCATTTTCACATCCCCCCCCCCACTGAGAATCTTGAAGGGTGAACTTTTGGTGACTATTTTGCCTAGTGTAAGGAAACAAACTTGGTGGTAAGCATACAAAGCAAAGTATTCTGTGGACTGCTGTCATTTACAGACCCCAATGTTTAAGGAGAGTGGCTCTACAGAACACAGAGATCAGGGACAAAAGAATGCAATATTAGAGATGCAGAAGATAATGTGTCTGTAAATGGGTTGGTTTACTTTTTATTGTTTCTGTTGGTGAAATAAAATTCACATTTTTAAAAATATATATATATCAAACATGCGATGTAAACACAAATGCAAAAATGTAAGACTTCACTAACCCACGTCACTTCTGAACTAGAAAGTATCATTTATTCGCCATGTGAAGACATGATTTGATGCTACTGCTACGGAGGACGCTATCCTAATCTTTAATTGCATTTAGACAAGGATATGTGGTACAAGCATCACAGTTAAATACAGTTCTGCTTGAATTAATACGCCATACTTCAAATTGGATTGTTATAATAACCTCCTGATTGCCTCCCCACTTCCCCACTACAATAGATTCTCAGACCACTGCCAGACTAATCTAACTAAACACTGCTTACTCTAAAGTATACCAAGTGAATGGCTCCCTGTTGTCTAATAAATAAAGCAAGAGATCTTTGTGCTGGCATTTGAGGTTGTCCACATTACAGCAGTAACCCAGTTCTCCAGCTGATATCTGAGCTTTCCACTCTAGCTGCACTGGGTTTCTTGTTACTCTCAAAATAAACAATTTTGATTCGCTCCTCCAGAATCGTGTTTATGCTGTGGTTCTCCCAATGTACCCATGCAAGGGGCTGGTGGAAAACCCAGCTCTTTAATGAACCTCTCCTGGTATCCCCTTCCCACAGTGACTTTTCCAATGAGTATTCAGAGAAGACTCTCCCAAGATAGTTTTCTGTGTAGCAACATTCAGGGCTCTACCCACTAGAAAAGCACCTTATAGTTGCAATTGCTACAACTGTCTGCGGACATGGTTAGCTGTCTCCTGGTGGGGGCAACTATCAAAGTTACAACATCTAATAAATGAATTCAATAATGTTATGAAAAACATCAATATGGAAAAAGCAATTGTATGTCCATATACTAAAAATGGACAATAGAAAATTTAAAAAATAACTTCAGTATCATTTCAATGATAACAGTAAATATGATGTACTTAATGATAAATCTGCCAGAGGAAACTGCATTTCTGGGCAGAGAGACTGCTCAGTCAGAAATGCACTTGCCACACTAACAAGAAGACTAGAGTTTGATCCCTAGCACTGAAGTAAGAAGCCCAATTTAGTGGGATGTGTTTGTATCCAAGCACTGGGGAGGCAGAGGTAAGGGAATCTTTGAAGCTTGATGGCCAGCCATCTGTCCCTAAGAAAGAAAACGCAGGACCCCAAAATTATCTCCAAAAAGTATGCTAAATTACTCTTGAGAAAAAAAACACTCCCAGTTGTCTTGTGGCACACACACATACATTCATACATCTATGCATATACACATATGATACACATCCACACATTAACTCACACACAGAAAAAGAAAAGAGCAATCTCTGCATATTACAAAATACAAAATATTTCTAAGAGAAATGGAGACACTTAAAATTCACTGGTCAGATAACTCAATTATATAAAGATGTTAATTCCTTTTAAAAATCACTAATAAATAAAATGTTCTAGGTTTACCAGAAAAAATTAATAGGTATGCTTATTTTATAAATATATATAATTATATATACATATACCAAAATTAATAAATATATAGCTTATTGTACATCAGTTAAGTTCAGCAAAACTATTGTAAAATACATTGAATTTTTCAAAAATGCTAATATGCATCAGCACTTTAAATATATTCATGTATGGGGCCCAGAATTTATATTTTGGGGATCCTGTCCAGTAAAACTTGGCTGATTAAAGACATACATACTTGTTCCCTAACCACACTTTACTGAAAGGGCAGTTATGAAATTTATGAGCACAGCACAGGGCAGTAACCTCAAAGAAAAGAGAACTGGAGAAAAGACAACGAGAAAAACGTTTGAAGTCTGGAAACAGTGATGACTGATTTAGCACACCACAAAAGGAGAAAGAAAGGCCAAAGTCTGCAAGGAGGTGGTCTCAAGTGCCTGCTGACTGAGTGTACCAAACTCCAGGAAATCCTAGGAACTGGACATACTGAATAGCTATCAGAAAAGGGATGGAGCCCACTGTGGCCCTAAATGCAGCTAGCTGACATCTTTTTCCACCATAACAATCAAGAGATATATGAGGTTATCTCATAATTAAAAGTTCGAGTGACTGAGATCACTATGAAACAGTCCAGGCTGAAAAGCCTGTTACTCCAATTGTCATAACAGAACACACACACACACACACACACACACACACACACCACATTACTTCTAGCTAACTGTGTACTACTTAACTTTCAATATGGCTGGGCAACAAAAAAAAAAAAAAAAAGCCTAAAATTAAAGAAAAGCCTCAGAGAGAGAGAGAGAGAGAGAGAGAGAGAGAGAGAGAGAGAGAGAAGAGAAGAGAAGAGAAGAGAAGAGAAGAGAAGAGAAGAGAAGAGAAGAGAAGAGAAGAGAATAAGAAAAACATAGAATCAACTAATCAGAGCTCATAAGGTCTCAAGAGACTGGAGAGACAATCACAAAACCTTTCTGGGTCTGAGCTATATCCTTCGCATATACAAAGGATGTATATGATTGTGTAGCTTGGTGTTCTGTGAGACTCCCACAATGGGAGTGGCTTGTCTCTGACTCTTTTGCCTGCACTTGGAATCTTTTTCCTCACACTGGGTTGCCTCTTCCAGCCTTGCTATGAGAGTTTGTGCCTTGTCTTACTGTAATGTGTGCCATGTTTTGTTGATATCCCTGGGAGGTCTGCCCTCCCACAGAGGAGTGGATGGGGAGGGGACATTTCCTGCTTACAGGAGTCTGTGTTTCTAATTGTTACCATTTTCTCTCTTTTTTTTTTCCCTCTCCCTCTTTCTTTTCAGTAGAGACTTTTCTCTAACCTGGAGGGAGACTGGGAGGAATGGCAGGAGGGGAAACTATGGTCAAGAGGAAGAAAGGGGGGAAGAGAAGAGAAGAGAAGAGAGGAGGGGAGGGGAGGGAGGGTGAGGGGAGGGGGAGGGGAGGGGAGGGGAGGGGAGGGGAGGGGAGGGGAGGAGAGGAGAGGAGAGGAGAGGAGAGGAGAGGAGAGGAGAGGAGAGGAGAGGAGAGGAGAGGAGAAGAGAATTAGAACAAAGCAGAAGACAGCGAGCTCTACATACTGCCACCAAAGAACAGAGTCAATCCTTGATTTAAAAGATCTCGACTGCTGGAGATATGGCTCAGCGGTTAAGAGCACTGACTGCTCTTTAGAAAGTTCTGAGTTCAAATCCCAGCAGCCACATGGTGGCTCACAGCCATCCATAATGAAATCTGGCGCCCTCTTCTGGTGTGTCTGAAAACAGCTACAGTGTACTTAGATATAATAATAAATCTTTGCCAGGCAGTGGTGGTGCAGGCCTATAATCCCAGCACTCTGGGAGGCAGAGGCAGGCGGATTTCTGAGTTCGAGGCCAGCATGGTCTACTGAGTGAGTTCCAGGACAGCCAGGGCTATCCAGAGAAACCCTGTCTCGAAAAAACCAAATCCAAAAAAAAAAAAAAAAAAAAAAAAAAAAAAAAAAAAGTCTAGATCATGCAGGTACACGCAGGTACACTGGTTCAGCTGGAAACCCCTTTGCTAGCAAGCCTTTAATCTGAGCTAAGTTCTTAGAACCCAGAAGGTGGAAGAAGAGAACTGGCCCCCCAAAAGTTGTCATCTGATCTCCACACATGCTCCAAGGCATGTGGCCAACAATAATAAATAAGTAAATAAACAAATAAACAAGCAAACTTGCAAAGGATAAAGAGGAGAAATTAGAGGAAAAAAAGAAAACAATGTCCAAAAAGCTCTCATAAAGAAAACAGGTTTTGGAAGCAAAACATCCACAACTACAAAACTTATAAAACTATCCAGTAAGTTTTAAGATATGACTCAGAAACTGCATGAGAGGTCATAGAAATAAGAGCAGAAAGATACCCATAACAAAATGTCAGCGTGAGGAATTATGTAAATTGGGAACTCCAGAAATACGAAATGTTAGGGAAAATGCATTTCAGCTACATGATTCATGCAGAACTGAGAGACTCTGGTTTCTGAAGTAAGGAGACCAATTCAATGATGGAGGTCAAAGCCAACTGCAAATGTTATAACAGTGAGCTTCCAGAACAGGAGAGCACCAGTATGCAGACTGAACCAAAGCATCAGATACACACTAGCAAACTAAATGCATTGACCCCAAGGGGCCATGAAAGACAGTAACTGAGCCATCGAAGCTGGTGGCAATCTCATTGCTGCCATCATAGGACACTGGCTACTGCCGTCATAGGACACTGGCTACTGTCATCATAGGACACTGGCTACTGCCATCATAGGACACTGGCTACTGCCATGTTTCCCATCTTGGTCCCTATCACATTTTTAGCTTCGAATCCAAAGCACATTGAAATGTCTTTACAGTTATCTTCAGCACACACCCTGTGGAACCGAAGTCAGCCCTTTTCTCTTCTATGCCTTCTGCACTGATGTCCACATATGTCCACATAGACACATGTGCGCTGATTTGCACACACAAACATTCTCACATACATACACATACATATACTCAGACTCCTACATATGCACACTAACTTATACACTCATACACATATCTGCACATGCACACAGAAGCTTGTACACATTTCCATAGTCATTTGTGCATTAATACACACATTCATGTGTATTAGGATTCTGCCTAAGTTCCACCCCACAATTACTTGGTAGCAGCCAGGTATGCCTACAGTTACCTGGCAACAGCGAGGTAGGCCTGGCTTACTATAAAGTGGACTGCTCACTCTCTCCTCTCTCTCTTACCTCTCTCACTCTCAGCTTCTCTCTTGCCTCCTCTTGGGCTCTCCTCCCCTCCCCCCTCTCTCCACATGGTCATGGCCAGCCTCTGCTTCTCTACTCTCTCCTCTCTACCTTTCTCTGCCTCTACTACCCCATCCCATGCCCTGAATAAACTCTATCCTATACTATGCCAATGTGTGTGTGGTCCCGCGGGGGAAGAAATGCCACACCATGGGCCCTCTGAGGCACTCCCTTCCCCCACATCACTGCAGAACATATTCTCACACCTCTTTCTCTTTTTATGATCACAACAATGTATATTTGCATGTATAAAGACAGCTCAGATCATTTTAAACAAATTGTTCCAGCGGACAGGGGAAATGGTGTCTGTGCTGTCAAGGGACCAATAACATGGTATCCAATATGCATGTTTTCTTTTATCTTTTTTTTCCTCTATTGTTCTCTCATATATTACATATCAACTCTAGTTTCCCCTTTATCCCCTCCTCCCAATTTATTCCACCCCATCTTCCCTTCCCTTCCCTTCCTTCTTTACCTCCCCTCAGAAAAGAGCAGGCCTCCCAGGGACATCAAATAAATGTAGCATAACGAGCTACAATAAAACCAGGCACATATTCTCATGTCAAGGTTGAATGAGTCAACCTAGTGGCAGGAAAAAAAAAGTGGAACCCCTCCATGCTGGCTTTATAGAACACTGGTCAGAAATAAAAATGGTGGAAAGACAAAGGCATACATAGGACAGGGAAATAAAGTCTGTTGCCTGCAGTCCTGTTTCCTGTCTGTTCCTTCATTTTTCTAGACCTGAAGAGCTCACTTTTGACTGGCTATGTAAATAGCCAGTGGTGTCTTTTCCTTGTTATTGTTCCCCAACCTCTTTCACTCACTTTAACAGCTTAGAGCTTTCCCCTATGTTTTCCCTGCAAGTTTTTCAGGTAATAGAATTCATTCTTTCCTTCTCCGGGCACTGTCACCAACAAGCCTCCATCTGCTGGCCCACTTACCTCCCTAACTTTAAACATGATTCAATAGCTAGAGACGCTCCCAGTACAGAAGACACAAGTCCCAGCACCTCTAATGGGACTTCCCATTATTCAGTAGAGTAAGCTGAATGGGCTAAGAGCTCTGGGGTCGGCAAAGCCAGCTTTCCTCTCCTTACTGCAGTCTGGGCATGGTGCTAGACAGACCTAGGCGTGGCTGGAGGAGACTGCAAGGACCAGCCATGCAGCCAGAGCTCCACTCTGGGTCAGCTTTACCTAAACCTAACACTGATGTGCAAATTCTTCTGTGGCTCTTTCTCAGCAAGCCAGGATTTCTGTGGATTAGATATGAGAGGGTGGGGAAGGGGTGAGGTTAGCATCAGTGTCCAGATGGTGTTGTTTTTGGTGTTACTAGCCATGATGGAGAGATAACTCCAAGTATCTTTGTTTTTAGTTTTGCAACCTCAAGCAGGCATTTGCTAAAACAGTAAGCTGGATGCTTGTACAATCTTTAATCTATTTCTATTGAAACAATCCCTGCATTTCTGATCACTCTAAGACACCTGCCCAGCCTATTCCAGTGTTTTCTATGCCTTCCAAGCCTATTATTACTTTAAATTGGGCCTTTTCTAGGCTTTTGTTTAAAAGCACATCTGTTATCCAGTGAGGTCAGCAGAAGACCCTGGCTATCCGGAAATCCAGCCTGGGGCAGGCAGTCTGGCACATTTATTGGGAACTCAGCTGGGTCAGGAAAAGAGGCCCTTGCTTAGACACAAGCGTAGCAGGGTCCTATCTGAGCTCATAGCTTACTGGATCTGAGCCTGTTTTCTTTAGTTTGTTTCGCCATCAACAAGAAAGAGAATTATCTTCACTGACCTCTAGATCCTATCTCTCTTGAAATTCTGTGATCCAATATCCAGAACACAATATGTATTCTGACACCTCTGCCAACAAGAGCTGGGACTGATTTTTCATAAAGAATAAATATTGTATTTTAAATATCTATTCAACATATCCACATATATAATTCCCCCCAAATTGCAAATAATTCCAGCTGGTTAAATTTAGAATGCTTATATTAAAACCAATTCAACAATACTCTCTGGCACAATTCCCAGAACATTTCCATTTGATTGGGAATTGTTTAAATTTTAATCCATTTTAAGCCTTCCCCTCTCCAAATTGTGCTCATCTTAGAATGTCGCAGTTGAAATATTGACTGTGAAAGCGCCGCCTCTCTTATTAAATCATGCATCTCAGGGATGTGACTGCTACCCGTTCAAATTGCTTTGGGGGCTGTGTGTAGAGAGTACAACAACCAGAGAATGTATTTCTACACCTGTGGGCACAAGTCCGTGCTACAGAAACCACAGAGGCCTGCTTCTCCCTCACAGAAATTCTACCCTCTGCTGGGGTACCACTGCTTTGATCCCTCCTATATCCTCTAAAACCATTTAAGACAATAGCAAGATGTTATATCTGACATCTAACTAGGAAAATAAGCCAAAAAACTACACTGTACAGATTCCTGAAATCAAACAATCTCATATCCACTAAGGTCAGAATCACATCCCTTTCCCTTTCCTGCCTGCATCTTCAAATCTTATTTATCTTGGGTGCAGTATTCACTGATGTTGTTAGGTAAACAAGAGCGGAAGGAGTGACAGCCAAAATGGAGAGACAGGCTTCTAGCCTGGGCTACAGAGGAAGACCAAACCCAGTCTGCACTTGGAACTCTTCTGAGGCTTTGCAGTGAGCTGTTACCAATGTAAGCCACAACCAACTTGCATTAAGCAATTCTGATGCCTCCTACTATTTTGCCAATCCACACACTGCCAGAGACCCTGCAGATTCTTGTCCTATAATATAAACTGTAATAGCTGCATCAGTTAAAGGATTCATCAGCACTGCCAGCTAGTAGCTAAAATGTTAAGAGGTAGAATGGGAGGCAGGGAGTAGCTCAGTGAGTAAAATACTCCTTGTTGCACAAGCCTGAAGGTCTAAGTTCCAATCTTCAGCAAACATGTAAATGCATATATGGCAGCACTGGGTGGGAGAAAAGAGGTAGGTGGAGCCTTGAAACTCACTGCCCAGTCAGCCTACTGGAAACAGCAAGCTCCAAATGCAATAAGAACCGTGGTCAGAAAACAAGATACAGATATGTGGCATGTCAGAAGAAGATACTTGTAGTTGACCTCTATGCTCCAATGTGCACACACAGGCAAGCACATCACACACAGTTGGAGGAAGGACATTGCTAGGGCCCCAGTGGGACATCATCTAGCATCAGAAGGCGGACCATTTCTCTAGTTCTCTAACTCCTTGCAGTGAGTTGGCAATTTGCCCCAACACATTCTCTGTCAGGATGTATTCCTTCATCACAAGTCTGAAATCATGAGCCAGAATAAAAAATAAAAACATAAAACAACTTTCTCTCTACGTACTGATTTGTCTCAGTACAGTAATAGAAAGCTGACTACCACAGACATGAAGCAACAATCTCCCTTCATAGAGCTGCCAGCTAGTTACACATATCCTATCAATTATGCCACTTAATTCTAATATAATGTAAAAGCCAGATGGGACCTTACTTGTTTTAAAACACACAAAACTAAAGGCTTGAGGTGTTAAATAACTTACTTAATATACAGAGACAATAAGAAGTAAGCCTAGTTTATATCCCCAGGTCTATCTCCCTTGGCTATCTAGAAGTGATTTCTTTAAAAGAAATAACAGAAGGTGTCTGTAGGACACCTTCAACACCTGTCAACGGGGTTTCCTGGAACACCTAGGAGAGAATGGAGGACAAGAGACGCAAGAGACAGACAGAAAGACAGGATTCTGATCAAGCTGTCAAATTTTATTTTTTACACACTGCAATATAAAGGAAAGCAAGCAAGGTGTAGGGAGGAGGTAAAAGGGGGCAAGACATTGTCTCCAGGGAACAGTTTCTCAGGGGGCAAGCATTGTCTCTAAACAATGTCTCTAAGGGGTAATCTCTCAGAATTGTCTCTCGGAATCTCATGGGAAGGCTGGCTGAATCTCTAGGAAGCTGGCTAGATAAAATGGTCAAGAGGAAACTTGGAAAGAGGCTGTTATGGTAACCTAACTGCAGGTGAGCTCTGTTTGTTCTAACCAACTCAGGTGAGCTCTGTTTGTACTGACCAACTTGCTATTTGGCAAACCTGAGAGCTAGTGTTTTTCCTTCTAACATCAGGCTTGAGCACGTAGAAGGCTGAAAGGAGGAGGTTTTGAGATCTATGTGAGAATGGTTCCTTGCAAGAAGGCATTAGTGGACAAACAGCATCAGAAAGCTTATGCCAGGGTTTCATCAAAACTGCCATATCTACAGCTGGTTAGGTGTGATGATTTGTATATGCTTATTCCAGGGGGTGGCACTATTAGGAGGTATGGCCTTGTTGGAGTAGGTGTGTCACTGTGGGCATATGCTTTAAGACCCTTGTCCTAGCTACCTGGAAGTCAGTCTTCTCTTAGGAGCCTTCAGATGAGGATGTAGAACCCTAAGCTCCTTCTACATCATGCCTGCTAGGACTCTACCATGCTCCTACCTCTCAATTGTAAGCCGCCCCCAATTAAATGTTGTCCTTATAAGAGTTGACTTGGTCATGGTGTCTCTTCAGAGCAATGCAAACCCTAACTAAGACACTAGGCAGGACTCAGCTAATGGCTACCTTGACCTTATTTAGTAATTGAAAATAGCTTTGGGTAGCAGACAGAGAGGCTGCCAACCCTGAGGCATTCTCACCCAAAACTGGGATGCTCCCTAACCACATGATTTTCACACACAAAGTCTACAAGAATGGTGTCCTGCAGAAATACAAATTAAAAATGGGGCACAAACACAGTAGAAGATTTCTGGTAGCCATTTGTTTCTAAAAAGTAAACAGATTAATATGAAATTAATTGGTATGTTTTAGTTAACAACTATTTCTAACATTGCATTTTAAAATAATGAAATTATGACTGAAATCATTTTTTATTAGATATTTTCTTTATTTGCCTTTCAAATGTTATCCCCTTTCCACGTTTCCCCTCTGAAAACCTCCTATCCCATCCACCCTCCCCATGCTCACCAACCCACCCACACCCAATTCCCTGTCCTGACATTCCCTTATACTGGGACATTGAGCCTTCTCAGGACCAAGGGCGTCTCCTCCCTTTGATGGCCAACAAGGCCATCCTCTCTGCTAAATATGAAGCTGGAGCCATGGGTCCATCCATGTGTACTCTTTGGTTGGTGGTTTAGTCCGTGGCAGCTCTGGTGGTACTGGTTGGTTCATTTTGTTGTTCTTCCTATGGGGCTGAAAACCCCTTCAGCTCCTTCGGTCCTTTCTCTGGCTTCACCATTGGGAACCTTGTGCTCAGTCCAGTGGTTGGCTGAAAGTATCCACCTCTGTATTTGTCAAGTACTGGCAGAGCCTCTGAGGGGACAGCTATGTCAAGCTCCTGTCAGCAAGAGCTTGCTGGCATCTACAATAGTGTCTGGATTTAGTGACTGTATGGGATGGATCCCAGGGGCCGGGGGGGGGGGGGGGGGGGGGGGAACAGGGGAGGCAGTCTCTGGATGGTCTTTCCTTAAGTCTCTGCTCCATACTTTGCCTCTGTATCTCTTCCCAGGGGTATTTTGTTCCCCCTTATAAGAAGGACCAAAGTATTCATATTTTGGTCTTCCTTCTTCATTTGGTCTGTGAAATGTATCTTGGGTTTTCCGAGCTTCTTGGCTAACAGCCAATTATCCATGAGTGCCTACCATTTGTGTTCTTTTGTGATTGAGATAACTCACTCAGGATTATATTTTCTAGTTCCATCCATTTGCCTAAGAATTTCATGAATTCAATGTTTTTAATAGCTGAGTAGTATTCCATTGTGTCAATATACCACATTTTCTGTATTTATTCCTCTGCTGAGGGACATCTGGGTTCTTTCCAGCTTCTGGCTATTATAAATAAGGCTGCTATTAACATAGTGGAGCATGTTTCCTTGTTACATGTCGGAGAATTTCTGGGTATATGCCCAGGAGTGGTACAGCTGGGTCCTGGGAACTGCCAAACTGATTTACAGAGTGGTTCTACCATCTTGCAATCCCACCAACAGTGGAAGAGTATTCTCCACATCCTCACCAGGACCTGCTGTCACCGGAGTGTTTGATCTTAGCCATTTTGACTGGTGTGAGGTAGAAGCTCAGGGTTCTTTTGATTTGCATTTCCCTAATGGCTAAGGATGTTGAACATTTCTTTAGGTGCTTCTCAGTCATTTGATACTACTCAGTTGAGAATTTTTGTTTAGCTCTGTACCCCATTTTTAATAGGGTCATTTGGTTCTCTGGAGTCTTAACTTCTTGAGTTCTTTGTATATATTGGATATTAGCACTCTATCAGATGTAGGGTTGGTAAAGATCTTTTCCCAATTTGCTGGTTGCCTTTTTGTCCTATTGACAGTGCCCTTCGCTTCACAAAAGCTTTGTAATTTTATGAGGTCCCATTTGTCAATTCTTGATCTTAGAGCATAAGCTATTGGTGTTCTATTCAGGAAATCTTCCCATGAGCCAATGTGTTCAAGGCTCTTTCCCAGTTTCTCTTCTATTAGATTCAGTGTATCTGGTTTTATATGGAAGACCTTGATCCACTTGAACTTGAGCTTTGTACAATGAGATAAGAATGGATCAACTTGCTTTCTTCTACATATTGACTGCCACTTGAGCCAGCATCATTTTTGAATATGCTGTCTTTTTTCCACTGGATAGTTTTGGCTTCTTTGTCAAAGATCAAGTGACCATAGGTGTGTGGGTTCATTTCTGGGTCTTCAGTTCTATTCCCTTGATCTACCTGCCTACCACTGTACCAATACCATTCAGTTTTTATCACTATTGCTCTGTAGTACTGCTTGAGGTCAGAATGTTGATTCCCCTTAGAAGTTCTTTTATTGTTGAGAACCGTTTTTGTTATCCTGGGTTCTTTGTTATTTCAGATGAATTTGAGAATTGCTCTTTCTAGCTCTATGAAAAATTGATTTGGAAATTTGATGGGAATTGCATTGAATCTGTGTATTGCTTTTGGCAAGGTGGAAATTCATATTATATTAATCCTGCCAATCCACAAGCATGGGAGATCTTTCAATCTGAGGTCTTCAATTTCTTTCTTCGGAGACTTGAAGTGGTTGACATACAGATCTTTCACTTGTTTGGTCAGAGTCACACCAAGATGCTTTATATTGTTTGTGACTATTGTGAAGGATGTCATTTTCCTAATTTCTTTCTCTGCCTGTTTACCCATTGAGTAGCAGAAGGCTACTGATTTGTTTGAGTTAATTTTATATCATACTAAGTGAGGTAACCCAGTCTCAAAAGATTAATCATGGTATGCACTCACTAATAAGTGGATATTAGCCTAGAAAATTGGAATATCCAAAACATAATTCACACATCAAATGATGTACAAGAACGGAGGAGTGGCCCCTGGTTCTGGAAAGACTCAGTTTAGCAGTATAGGACAAAATCAGAACAGGGGAGTAGGAAGGGGTGGATGGGAGAACAGGGGGAGGGAAGAGGGCTTATGGGACTTTTGGGGAGTGGGGGGTGAAGAAAAGGGGAAATCATTTGAAATGTAAATAAAAAAATATATTGAATTAAAAAAAAGAAAAAAATTATATCCTGCCACATTGCTGAAGTTGTTTATCAGTTATAGGAGTTCTCTGGTGGAGTTTTTGGGGTCACTTAAGTATACTATCATATCATCTACAAATAGTGATAGTTTGAATTCTTCCTTTCCAATTTGTATCCTTTTGACCTCCTTTTGTTGTTTAATTGCTCTAGCTAGAACTTCAAGTACTATATTGAATAATTAGGGAAAAAGAGGGCAGCCTTCCCTAGTCCCTGATTTTATTGGGATTGTTTCAAGTTTCTCTCCATTTAGTTTGATGTTGGCTACTAGTTTACCATATATTGCTTTTACTATGTTTAGGTAAGGGCCTTGAATTCCTGATCTTTCCAATACTTTTAACATGAAGGGATGGTGAATTTTGTCAAGTGTTTTTACAGCATCTAATGAAATGACCATGTGGGTTTTTTTTTTTTTCTTTTAGTTTGTTTATATAGTGGCTACATTGATGGATTTCTGCATATTGAACTATCCCTGCATCCCTGGGATGAAGCCAATTGATCATGGTGAGTGATCATTTTAATGTGTTCTTGGATTCAGTTGGCAACAATTTTATCATTTTTGCATTGATATTCATACAGGACATTGGTCTCAAGTTCTCTTTCTTTGTTGGATCTTTGTGTGGTGTTGGTATCAGCACTATTGTGGCTTCATAGAAAGAGTTGGGTAGTGTTCCTTTTGTTTCTATTTTGTGGAATTATTTGAAGAGTATTGGTCTTCTTAGAAGGTCTGATCGAATTCTACATTGAAACCATCTAGTCTTGGGCCTCTTTTGGTTGGGAGACTTTTAATGACTGTTTCAATTTTATAGGGATTATGGGACTATTTAGATTGTATATCTCGTCCTGATTTAACTATGGTATTTGGTATCTGTCTAGAAAATTGTCCATTTCATCCAGATTTTCCAGTTTTGTTGAGTAAAGGATCTGATGATTTTCTGAATTTCCTCAGTTTCTCTTGTTGTATCTTCCTTTTCATTTCTGATTTTGTTAATTTGGATACTGTCTCTGTGCCCTCTGGTTAGTCTGGCTAAGGTTTGATCTATCTTGTTGATTTTCTCAAAGAACCAGCTCCTGGTTTGGTTGATTCTATGTATAGTTCTTTTTGTTTCTACTTGGTTGATTTCAGCCCTGAGTTTGATTATTTCCTGCCATCTACTCCTCTTGCGTATATTTGCTTCTTTTTATTTCCATTGCTTATGCTATTGTGCTTGCCTGTTGCCATCTGGTTATCTCTGGTGTTAGCCAGTCTTGCTGTCTATGACTGTGGCTAGTCTGTCCTGCAAACCTGTGTGTCAGTGCTTCTGGGAGAACAGGAGGAATTTAGGTATGGAGAGCTGTGGTACAGGGTCAGCTCTGGGGTACAGACAGAAACCAGAAGGATCCTGTCCCCAGGATCCTTGGTTCCTGTGTCCTGATGGCTCTAACTGGGTCCCTCTTGGGCCAGGAATTTGAAGAGAAGTGATGGTCTTACCTGTGCTCACAAGTGTGTAGGCACTCCTGGGAGACCAGCTCCCTTGTGGAGGTATTTGTATATGTTGCTCTGTGGCCCAGGATCAGCTCTGGGTGCAGAAGGAAATTGGAAGACTCCTGTCCCAGGCAGCCCCTGAGTTCCTGTGTCATGAGGGTTTCAGGTGGGTTCCTCTAAGCAACAGGAATGGTCCTACCTGCACTCACAGGCCTGTCTACACTCCTGGGAGCCTAGTTGTCTCCCATGCCACCCGGAAATGGACCCCAGTGGCAGAGGATCTGCTCCAGCTGCAGACAGAAACAGGAAGATTCCAAAATCAATTTTATTCTCGTTTTTTAAATTATCTTTGAAAGCTGGTATGTATTTTATACTTAAAACACACCTCAATGCAGATGAGCTTTGCTTCCAGAGTTCCTTAGTGTCATGTGGTCCATGGCTAATACAGGACTGTACACTAATGTCTTCTGGAGGTGGACTCCCAGCTTTTTGTACCTTCCCTTGGAGGTTTACCATCTAGGATTCACAAAACAGCAACCGAAGAGATAAACATCACTACAGAACAAGAATATAGAAGTGACATCATCAGTAAAACCTGCCCCAAAATTTTCTTCTTGTAGCTATAATATGTTAATTGGTGGCCCTTAAGCAAAAGGAAAGTGAGAAATTGAATTCTTCTTATTTCTTTTGGATACATAAAAAGAAGGAAGCTGGGAACAAGAATGTGCCAAACAACTGGGACTAATGCAAGTGTTGACTTGAAAATGATAGTGAAGGTATATTTAAAACTAAGAACATTTCTACCCATATTAGAACTGGTTTTATATTATACTAAAATATAAAAACATATATGTGTTCTTTTTATATTATGTCTGTGATATTTGACTAAATAGTGAATAATTTTTCCTTTCAGAATAATATCTATCATATGTGCCATTTTCCAGCTACTGTATTTGAAAACAGAAAAAGCAGTATAATATCAATAGTAGTCAGTTTTATGTTACTGTTAAAAAAAAAAAAAAAACCTTGAGATTATCAGTTTATAAGGGCAAAGATTTAGTTTGTCGAATATTTTTGGAGACTTCAGTGTGTTGTTAGTTGGCCCATTCTTTGGGGTCTAAGTCTGATTCAAACCCACACTGTGATGGATGCATGTAATGGAAGATGCTACATCTTTGTGGAAGCAAAGATAAAGAAGAAAGTTCTACCATCCCCCTTAAGAACATAGTCTCCTAATTCACTCCCAGGGCACCACTTCACAATAAATATATTGTCTCCACAGTAGCAACACAGGCTGCAAGACATACCATTAACACCTAGGACATTTGTCCAAGCCACAGCAGATGGTCTCAGCAGATGTGGATACCAGCATTACTGTCCCTGCAGGAAAAAGTGCCCCTGGTGGGCATTGAAAGATGTACAAATGCACAGAATGGGCACCAAGTACAACACTATTTGTACTCATTCTCACTGAGCTGATGCTGATATTAGAATGTGCCCGTTCATGTGTGGGTTTGAGATTATGGGAGTACTAAAAGGTGAATTTCACAGTCTCTGAAACATTAAAAAATAATCCTCTGTTCTTTGAAAACTAAGCTATTTCAAACATTCTGTCCTAGCGTCACAAAATAGACTTGAGACTCATATTTACCTGTGATCATTACAACATATCATTGTGTAAGTAGACCATCTCTTAACAATTTGAAATTTTTCTCAATCATCCTTTTGTAAAAAAATAAATTAGAGCAATAAATAAGTAGTTATAAGCTAAAAAAATAATTAACAAGTTTTCTCATTACCCTCATATAAAGAAAAAATATCACTAATATCAGATTTAATGAGCAAGATGTAACTCTGGTATCACCAGAATAGGGACTGAACTAATGAATGTCAGAAATAAATTATCCAGTACATTTAATGTAAATCATTTGGAAATTTCTATCAGATTATACAGTTACTAAATGTTATGTTGAATTCAAGCAACATATTCTAAAAGATTTCTTCTGCCTAGTTTCTCTTCTTTAAAAAAAAAAAAGCCATGAAAGTAGTTTCAATTATCTTAAACCATGCTGTGGTATTAAATGCTTTATTTTAAGGTAGAAAACTAATCTATCATGAAGTTATTCAATGTAATATAAATTATGGCTAGCATTCATGTTTATTCCATTTTAAATATGTATGCACACGTTAGTTTAAGTACTTATTTAAGCACCCTAGGAGGTCATCTAATGGGATTGTGTGGAGATGAGGTGTCACGAACTAGAAAATAGGACATGTTACATGGACTGACAATTACAAGCATAAAGTTCCATGAAACGAAACATGAATGAATTCAAACCGCCAGAGAAATTAGGTCAATAGCAGTCTTTAACTGTAATCTCCTGAGATTTGCATTTTGAAATAGAGTAGAAACGCAGGGATTCTGCTTGAGAGGGAATAATCGCATTATGGCTTCTTAACACTGTAGCAACTGAAATGAACTCTGAGCTCATTTTGTAAAAGACACACATCAGCCTCACTGCAGCTAAGGCCCATTTCAAGAGATGTTGTGGTGACTGGTTAATACATTAAAAAAATTTTTAAAGACAGTTTGCATAACTTAATATTGCCACTAATGCCATTAGTATGCCTTGAAGTCCTTTTCTTTCAAATTATTCTCAAAGTGTCAAATGGTTGTACATCCTCTGAATGTGTGACTGCTCTGTTCTTTGGCATTGGATAATAATAGTGTACACTGTTAATCATCTTATGACCCGTTGGTAACACAAAACCGATCCTTCCAATTATCATAATGTGTAAATGTGCACTCAGGGCTGTTAGCACCACTCTGGGTTTTAACACACACCACATGGGGTGCTGATGACCACCTAACTCTGTGAATATGGCCCCTTTGTGCATTCCCTAGAGATCTTAACATGACCTCGTGTCCCTTGAACATGATGGAAGATCACATTTGATTGTATTATAGAATCAAAAGGTGTGCTAAAGTTTTAAGAGATAAAAATTCACATTTTAATTCTAATTCCTATCAAAGAAAGAGGTTCAAAACCTCACCTCTAGCCCTTCCTGATTTCTACACATCCTATGAGGGTACACTCATACGTGTGCACACAAGACCTTTGGTGCCATGGGGTTTATTAAAAGCTTGGGTGGAAATAATACCTTACAAAACATCAAAAAGTTTAAACTTCATTGCTAGAGCCTTATTCTAAGAGCGTCTCCTTCATCCTCTCACGGCTGAGCCACCTGCTTTCCCCTTCACTTTGCCTGCTCTTCCCTTTGCACACCTTTTTTTAAAGGGGGAAAGTGTATTTTGTACAAAGTAAATTGAGGTACTATAAATCTTTAGGCCCTATTCTGATCCTCTGTGTTTCAAAGGCATATTTATAGGCTAACCTCATTTTCCTAGTTTCTGTGAATATCTACAGGAATTGAAGTATTCAGTGGAAACTGCCAAGAATCTGCGAGGATGACCCTAGGAATGGTGGATGTGATGTCTGTAACCAGCCTAGACTTCCACTGTAGGAACTGAAACACCAACCCAACCACTAAACCTAGACCCACAATTTGTCGTGCACACAAGATGTTCAGGGGTAAAGATGGAGTGGAACTGGAGGGAAGAGCCAACTAAGGACTGGCTCATCTTGAGATCCACGCATAAGCAGGGGCCCACCCTGACACTATTAATGATATTCTGCTATACTTGCAGACAGGAGCCTAGCGTAAATTTCATCAGAGAGGCTTCAGCCTGCAACTAATAGAAACAGATACTGAAACCCACAGCCAAACATTAGGAGGAGCTCTGGGAATCCTGTGGAGGGGGATGGGTGGAGCCAGAGGGGTGAAGGACACCGCAAGAAAACCTTCATAATCAACTAAAACCTGGGCCCATAGCAGTTCATAGAGACTGACCACCAACCATAGGACATGCAAGGGACATATCTAGGCCCTCTACACATATATAACAGTTGTGCACCTGGAACTTCATGTGAGTCTAAAGTAAAAGTAACGTGGGAGCAGGGGCTATCTGCTTGCCTTTAGATCCCTTTCCCTAACTGGGATACCTTGTCTGGCCTCAATAGAAGTGCCCCTAGTCTTACTGCATTTTGATAGTCCAAGGCTGGTTTATATCCAACCTGTGGCCTATGGGGAGCTCATACCCAGGATAGCTACTATGGTAATGTGATGAAAAGTCCCCTCCTAGTCTCGGGTATTTGAACAGTTGGTCCCCACTTGGCAGTGCTCTCTAGGGAGAATTGAGAAGTAAGGCCTTGCTAGAGAGAGGATGCCCCTGAAGATGGGCTTTGGAAGTAAAAGCCTCATGACACTTTCAGTTATGTTTCTCTCGTGGGTCTCAGCTTCCTGTTCCAATCGCCACATGTGTCGCTCCATGATGGTCTCTTATCACTCTGGAGTCACAAACCCAACTAAACCACTTCTTTTACCATTTACCTGATCTGTGGTATTTTATTACAATAAAGGTGTAACTACTAGATAACTAATATAGCTATCAATGTGGTCCAACACAAATCATGAATTTAATTAAAACATGGTGATTTTTTTTACCTGCATATGTCTCTGTGTGTGTGTGTGTGTGTGTGTGTATAATTCAATTGTACAGATCTCTAGAGTGTACTTTGTAGACCGCAATGTCATTTTACAGTATCAAAAGGTTGCCCATGCCCTCACAGACTGTGTCTCTGC
Source organism: Apodemus sylvaticus (assembly GCF_947179515.1). NCBI lineage: Eukaryota > Metazoa > Chordata > Mammalia > Rodentia > Muridae > Apodemus > Apodemus sylvaticus. The sequence goes on along the minus strand of NC_067486.1, from coordinate 34,368,951 downwards.
CGATCACAATCCTCTAGTGCTAGGCAGACCTTCCTTCTACAGTCTTGCACTTCCTTCCTTGCTCCAATTGAAAAACATGGCTAATAGAAGCACTTACATTGCAAAGTAATTGTTTCAAGTCCCACCCAGAAAAGATTGAGTGAATTAATACCTCAAAGCACTTAGAACAGTCCCTAGTGATTGAATAATGCTTGCTATTATTTTTATAATAACTATATCCAGGGGAAAATACATACTGAAGTATAATTATCAAAGACTAAACACAAAGAAGTGAGTAGGAAAAAAGGCCGTAGTTGAACAAAGCAGCATAAAAAATTAGTTAAGGGTTTTACACCCTGAAAACATCAATTTTCCCTACAAATTACTAGGAAAGGCATTGTTTCTGGAGGAATTATCTAAATACTTCTTTTTTATTTCTAAGGATAATCGACCCCATTTAGAAATTCTTATTGACAGCTCCCTATATCTTCTTGGGTTTTCTTATTTAGAAAGAAAGAAAGAAAGAAAGAAAGAAAGAAAGAAAGAAAGAAAGAAAGAAAGAAAGAAAGAAGAAGGAAGGAAGGAAGGAAGGAAGGAAGGAAGGAAGGAAGGAAGGAAGGAAGGAAGGAAGGAAGGAAGGAAGGAAGGAAGGAAGGAAGGAAGGAAGGAAGGAAGGAAGGAAGGAAGGAAGGAAGGAAGAAAGAAAGAAAGAAATTCTTGTTAAAACCTGGGGAGATGGCTCACTGGATAAAATGTTTGCTGTGGACCTGAGTTCAGATCCCCAATATCCATTTAATGTAGGGCAGGGTTACATCTTGGTGTAACCCCAGTCCTGAGGTTAAGAACCAGTAGGAAGACTGGAATGCACTGGCAAGCCAATCTGGTTAAAACACGAAGCTCCAGGTTCAGCTAGAGGTCTTGTCTTAAACAGGTGAGGAGGGTGTCTTAACAATGACCTGTGGACATCAGCAGTCTGGGCATGAGTACATGGATAAACATACAGGCATGTGCACAAATGTGCACAGACACACATGTACACACACACTCACACACACCCACACACATACTCACATACACACACACTCTCTCTCTCACATACACACACACTCACACACACACTCACACACACACACACTCACACACACTCTCTCTCTCTCTCTCTCTCACACACACACACACACACACACACACACTCTCTCTCTCTCTCTCTCTCTCTCTCTCTCTCTCTCTCATACACACACACACACACACACACACACACACACACTTAATTTTGCCACTGTATCTTGTAGGTAAAAGTATGAGGTAAGAAAGTTGTATTGGTTTGAATGAGAAATGTTCTCTATAGTTAACGTATCTGACAACTTGGCCCTACTTAGTGCTGCTCTTTGGGGAAGTTTTAGAGATTGCAGGCTGCCAAGGTTTACAAAAAGCACATCACTGGAGGAGGATGGTTTGTAGCCCAGCTCCCCTTCACTTCGTTCTCTGCTTGTGTGTGAGGATAAGAGGTGTTGATCTGCTTGGTGTTTCCAACTGCCAGATCTTCCCTACCATTGTGGACATAGAACCATCTGGAAACAGAAGCCTAAAGCAAACTCTTCCTTAAGTTGTTTTTGGTGATGAAATTTTATCAGAACAATAGAAAAGTAACTAACTCAAACACTAGAAGAAGACAAAAGAATTGAAGGAAATTATCTGAGAATTAAAATCATTTACACTAAAAAAAAAAAAAAAAAAAGGCAGTGGATCCAGATATGGTGGTGTGTGATGTAATCTCAGGACTCAGGAGACAGAGTCAGGCAGAGGGTAAGCTTGAAATCAGTACAGACTTCATAGTGAGACCGCCTCAACAAAAGAAGAAAAACCAAATGAATGAATGAAATACGTGAAACTGGATAAGCTAAGTGTGTGCTTTGTGAAGGTTTGAGCTTAAATTTCTACTAAAAATAAAAAAGTAAGATACAAGAAAGAACTTCTAAAAGATAATAAAGAAACAGAGAACCAAAAGAGAAAGTGAGAGAAAAGGATGTCCTCCTTTTGGGAGACGTGCAGAGCGGAGTTCGCAGCTCTTTACATCAGTCTAGATACGGATAACCGGCCGATTCTGTAAGTGCGGAAATCTGCTTCAAATAAACACATATTAAACACATTTGGTCTAGAGAAAACTAGCATCTGTAATTTTACTCCTGCTGTTTTTTCCTCAAAGAGTGATGATTATAATCAATCGTTAACCTTTTTAATTACAGGAACGTGGCCAACCTAATTGTGCATCCCGAGCTAAAGTGCAGGGGGGTGACGGAGTGGGGAGCAGCTGCAGAGGTTAGACTCCAGGTAATAGAGACATTGTGAAAAATATTCATCACAGAGAGTAAATAAAGCGCAAGAGAAAGCAATCACAGAGGCAGGGAGGGAAATAAGTATTGGTTTAATTTTATATTTTAATTAATTGACAAGCTTCAGGAAAGACTCAAAGAATCTCAACACCTAACTAGATGTTCCATTACAAAAATCCTTCACTAGAAAGAAGACATGGGCCAACAGAGACCAGGCAGTGTATTGTTTCTAGCTTACCTCCAAGTACAGCCCTGGGAACTTTCCTTGGAAACAAAACCAATGTATGTGGCAGAGCCACTGCCAATCTGAGCCCCAAGTGAGAACAGGAGAGCTCTGGTGGCCTGAAATACAAGATCAGAGGAGCCACAGCCTCATGGTTGTCCACTTGTTCCTTATCATTTAAATGTATGATGACCAAGACAAGAGAGGCATTATCAGTAATTTGTAAGTATTGAAGGCCTGATATGCACCAAGTGTATTGAAGCGATCACAGAATAGGCATGGAGTACTAGGATGAGTGCTAGTGCCTCCACTTCTCTGCTTACCATGAGGCATGGCAGAGTTTGTTAGTCTAAGACAAGTACGTTGGTAGAGTTGGATGTCAAGGCTGAGGATTTGCTTGTATTTTCTTCAGCTTGCTTATAGTTTCTCAATAAAATAAAAAGTAAAATCATCACCTTAACAGAAAAGGAGAGAAACTGTGAGGAGTTTGGAGAATAAGGAAAGATGCTAACTGAAGAGGAAAGATATCAGACTAAGGCTGTGTCTGTGGACCACTGTCGTGAACCAATAAGGAGTCACTCGGCCGTTTGCTCTCTTCGCCGATATTCAGCTGTGGAATGGATGATAAGCAAGACTAGAAGGTCAGATTTAGTGTTTGTTTGTTTGTTTCAAAGAACTGAAGAAGTGCACACAAATAGTGAAATCTTATTATTTCATAATAAGAAATAATCTTATTAGCAAAGCAAAAGTGAAAGTTAGACATGATACCAAGAGAACAGACTTCTTGAATGATTCTATGCAAGGGTTCCTGGTTGTTGCTTGGGAGTTCTCTTTGTGGACTTTATGGAGTCTAAGAGAAAGAGAAGCTGGTTTCTAGGGCCATAGATTGGGTCATTCTGGATTGAATGATAGACTTGTGTTATTTAAGTTTTTTTCCACCTCAAATGTCATTCCTCGTGATGCATCTGATTTAGATCATGCACATAAATGGTAAGTAGAGGATCTACTTTACAGTTTTTCTTATTGCACATACAACCAAACTATGTACAAACATGATTTTTCCATCTTCTTTTTGTCAAGATATGTTCTAGGACATGTTTGGGTAAAACTGACTTGTCATCAAGGATTTATTAAGGTTAATAGTCTACTTTCATTATTTAAGACAGATATATATGCAGCCTGATGTGAGTGAGAATGGGAGCCCAGATTGCCAAAAGATGGGTAGTATGATAGATAAGTATAGAGATTATAGATAAGTAGATAGTAGATAGATTGATAGATAGATGATAGATAGATAGATAGATGACAGATATGACAGATTAAAAATAGGTAGATAGACATATGATAGATAAATCGGTAATAGATATACAGAAAGGTGTATAGACAGAAGTTAGAGTTATCATCTTCAACTGTATGAGAGTAACTGCTCAGGGAATAGCTGTTTAAGGGGAAAGACAAGATCAAGAAAGTATTATTTCACATTAGACTAAATTTAATGACAAACATACTGTTCTGTGAATAGTATTAAGAATATGATTAAGCCCTATGTGGCTCAGGAATACCCATGTGAAGTGGCACAGTAACTCCTCACCTACTCCAGTACTAGCAGGAAGTTGGGTCCAGAAGTGATTCTGACAACTTACAGGAACCATAATCATGATGAGTCTTTCTACTGAGTGAAATGGCAACTTGTAATTATCTCTCATGAATCTTCTCCCAGGAGAGCATTACCTTTTTCCCTGAAGTTACATACTGAGCATTTATGAAATTCTATTTACTCACAAAAACTGAAGGTTTCTAAACTAGGAAATATCTAAGTCTACTCAGTCTAAGATTCTGAACGGTTTTCAAAAGGAATGAAGAAGGAAGATGATAACCAACGATGAAGATGACGAATATGACAATGACAGCCAAGAAAAAGAAACATAGGAAGTTAACCTATGACCTTTCATTCCCATTTTAGAAGCAACAAACTGACTATAATCTGGCTTGGGTTTCTTGCTATATTTTTAAGGGCTCCTTGCTCCCCCTGGGATGTGTGTCCTAATGCAGAGAAGGCAATTCTCCAGCTGCTCACACAGCACATTTAAAGTGATTCTCACTGGCTGAAACAGGCACCAGGAGACAATCTCCAGAAAAGAGGCTCTCCGAAAGGCAGGGCTCCTTGAATAGCATCAATGGCCAAGTCAGCCAGGCTCTCTGCTGCCCCAACCTGTCCTTTCTGAATTCTAAGTATAACTCTCCAAGTTGACGTCACTAAATAACTATGGACGCCGTGTTCTGGAAAGCTAATTTCATGCTACGGGAATAAATACTATGTCATGGGCTCCTTATTTATCTTGGAATTTTAACACTGCTTCTTGAAAACATAAAGATGTGCGGTTTCCATTACTAATTAACAAAGAAGTTGATTAAAAGTCATGGGCTTCATCCTGAGGTACAGCATCTGGGGAAAGGATTTAAGAATTAAGATAATTTCCAGGTGAAATGAAACAGATCCTTGAAGGGATGGAATCTCATACAGCTACAATATTTACAACACTTTTATCAAGACATTAAAACAGAAGCAGATGCTTCCCCATGATTCTAAAATATTAGTTGCACATGGTATAATGCATTACAGAAAGCATCATAATAGATGAGCCTGGAAGGACAGAGCAGTTTTCTCTTGCAGCTGGATACAGAACAGATCCCAAATAGTTTTGATGTTAAACTTAATGCAGATGGAACCATCCTGGATGTGTTGCAAAATAAATTTCTCACTAGGGAGATAGGGGAAAGCGTCCCCTTTTTTTTCACAAAAATATCAATGTTGGAAGGGGTTGGTATAGAATGTATCCTCACTTTCAACAAGTCTAAATTAAAGAATCGGCAGTACCTCTGCGCTCACAATTGTGCCATTGCCATGTTCTACTTTTATGTGAAAGACGATTCCAAATCTGCCAGAGGATTATTGCTGGGTACAGCCTCCAGCTCTGCCTGCACCAAGTGAGGAGAGTCTCTCTGTATGCTTAGCATTTGCCTCCAGTGCTCATTATTCACACAGCACACAATGAGACCCTCCACATGTCTGTCACTGCACAGTGGAGAGGAGATAGCAAGACATGGCTCTGCCTGGTGGAAGTCAGGAAAACGCACAGGAAGGGCAAGTTTAGTGCTCCTGAGATTGTGCACAGGCAAGGGATATACAGAAATGCTTAATCATCTTTCTGTGCATTGTAAGACGAAAATTTCAGATTCTCTAATGTAGAAAGCCATAGATAAGAAATCAAACAAGACTATAACAAGAACTTTGTTTGAGGATCCATAGGGGTAGCAACAGTCAGTCTAGTATAGAAGCAGGATACGGGTTTGTGACGAAAAATGGAACTTTCAAAGTATTTTAGGAAAGATGACAGTGGGAAAATCCATCTTAGAAAGGGGGTGGGAAGAAGACACCATTAGTAAAGGCAGATCTTGAAAAAGCATGGTATTCCAACCTCACAAAACCTTCCAAACCAGTAACTGAAAGAAATAAAAAAAAAAAAAAAAAAAGAGGGAGGGAGGGAAGGAGAGAGGGAGATCAATGCATACATGTTCTTTTAGTATCTGTTAACTTACAAAGGGGCTTTAAGGTAATTCAGACATATTGTTCTATAAAAACTCTAAAATTCTATATTTTTTTGTTTTGTTTCGTTTTGTTTGGGGGGGTGGTTTTTGTTCTTTGTTTTGGCTTTGGTTTTGGTTTGGTTTTTTTTTTTTTGGTTTTTTGAGACAGGGTTTCTCTTTGTAGCCCTGGCTGTCCTGGACCTCACGCTGGCCTTGAACTCAGAAATCCGCCTGCCTCTGCCTCCTGAGTGCTGAAATTAAAGGCGTGCACCACCACCACCCAGCTCTATTTTGTTTTTTAATGTAAATATTTTTACTGTATGACTTTAAAAGAAAGAAATGCTTATTGTGAAAAATGCAAGAGACATATGAAAATATATATAAAAAATTTAAATCCAAACTCTTGGCAACAAACACTGTTTACATCTTGGTATGAATTGTTTTTGTCCTTGTGTGTGCCTGTAATTGCATGCACACATATGAGTGGAGTCCCAAGCTTGTACAAAAGGCATGATTTGGGGTCATCTTGATCCACACCTGGCATTCTCACCCAGTGCCCCCCTTGACCCAACTCAGTCGTGTCCTTAGCTCAGATTCTTAGTCCATACTACATGTTTGGTCCACAATCCCAGTGGCCCTGCCACACACCAGCCTCTAAGCATTTTCCTCACCTAATATTCAACCTCTTCTATTTCCATAAAAAGGACAAGATTTCACAAACCCCTTGAAAGTAAAATGCACTATCTAAAGACTTAGAGAGAGTTGGGGATGTGACTCGGAGATGGAGCACTTACCCAACAAGCATGAAGCCTGGGTTCAGCGCCAGCACTGCGGTAGAAGGTGTAATGGAAAGTCCAAAAAAAGCAAGCCTTGTTCATCCAGGCAGACTGCTTCCTCTTCCATTTTCTCCTTCTACATTTAGTTGCTTTCACTGACCACCCAAACCAGGCCCAGTGTCTGTTAAGCTCCAAACAGCAGAATTCCACCCTATCAATACATGCAATACATATACCCTCAACATCTCCTTTGCCAAGGTCCAGCCTCAGCAGGAGAGGAAGTCCTCTTTGAGGAGAGACAAAGGAACCACTTGAAGTCAAATGATGAGGTACAAGTTGACAGCTCTGTGTTCTGCTTGAGACAGCTCTCCAGACAGACATCTAGATATCTCAGATCTTTCAGACTAATGCCCAGTCTTTTATTTACATACCAATTCCATCATAACCACAGGTTCCCTTTTGATTATCCAATGAATCAGCATTTTATGACCTTAGCCCCTTGACTCTTAGAAAGAAATACAGGATACATTTTTTAACATAGCAAATGAACTCAAATGAACTTAGCCCGACTTTATAAGCATCAACAGCAAGTTTAGCTTGGTGGGATCCAGTCCTAAGATAACCATTGCCACCATGCCTGGATCTAAACTCACTGTTTCAGGATTACTTGGGAATCCACCTGCCTTTGTAAGCATAGACAATAAGCTAGCTGGGTGGCATCCAGCTCTGAGATCACCATTCCCACCATGCCTGAACCTAAATTGGCTCTGTCCAGACTGAACCTGAAGTCAGAAATCTGCCAGCCTTTGTATCTTTTTTGACAAGTTGGTCCATTAGTGCAGCTACTTTTGTTCTTTTGGGTCCATGAAGCCCCTCATACAATTCATATTGTATCCTTATATTTTGCATACTTGAAAAATTATATATACTTGAACTCTTGTTTTTAGAGTTCCTTCTCACAGACTTAAATGCTGTCCTGAAGGTCACAGCATTTACCATTTTGCTGAGGAACACATTCTTGCCTCTCAGACTCATGTTGTTTTTAATTAACCTTAACAAGGAAAGAATTCCACAAAGGAAGAACATGAAAATATGTACATTGTTATACAAACAAGCCTTACACCTAGCAACTGCCAACACTCATGCAGCCAACGCCCTGCTAGCTCTGCTCCTGGAATCAGAAACTGTAACATA